>NC_087217.1:2275120-2302620 GCF_015104395.2 Macrobrachium nipponense | reverse complement strand
TGAAAGGAAATTTGCATTAGAAAACTGGAGCATTGCTGGAAGTTGGTATTTCCAGAACCGTACCAAAATCGTTATTCATTTTTCATTTCATTATGTTTTGGAGTTTTCTGGGGCTTTTGTTTCACTTATTAGTTGCTGATGCTCCTCTTGATAAAAGCTTTATTTAATCCTTTCTATTTTGGGTGTCCGCCTTGTATGAACTTCCCGCTGCTCTGTGAGCTTCTACGTAGATTTTTATTTGTGTGTTTTAGCATGTATTTATGCATGGATTTGTGTGTTCTCCATTCGAGTGTTCTGTGTTTATTATATATATATATATATATATATAATATATATATAATATATATATATATATATATATATTTTATATATATATTATATATTTATATATATATAAATATAATTATATATTTTTTTTTTTTTTTTTTTTTTGCGTAGCTATTATGTTTTTCCTGTACATTGCTGCCGTAAAAGAAATGCGCGAAGAAAATATTTCGAGTAATGTTTTCCTTCTGGTTCTGGTTACTTGGTCCGTGAGCTCATGGTCGCCCCAAGCCCTGGAAGCATGCAAAATAAATAGACCGTAAGATGGAGTAAAACTCGAAACCATCAGCAGTGGAAAAAAAAAAGTCTTTATCCTCCACTCGAACGCCATTAAGATTTCTGGGAAACAATTCGACGCTATACAAACCCTCCGGTCCAGCCCATCGTACTCAGCACGAGCACCGGTTTTTAAGGAGTGCGTCTGCTTTTAGAGAGAGAGAGAGAGAGAGAGAGAGAGAGAATGTAGCAGTCTCTCTTCCATAAATTCACTTCCAAAGTGTCTTTCTCTCTCTGGATCGCAATTTGTCCCCCATGTCGCCCGGTCCGACGGATTGCAGGGCGAAGGTAAAGAAAAGCTTGACCCGGAGTGAGAGGCGGAAAAGAAACACGAAAAGCTATTACGTTTTCCTTTTTTTTTCACATCCCCTTTTTTTTTGGGGGGGGGGGCCGACCTCTCCCTCCTCTTTTTTTTTTTTTTTTTTTTTTTTTTTTTGTTTTTTTTTTTTTTTTTTTTTTTTTTTTGTTTTTTTTTTTTTTTTTTTGGAAGGAAGAGAGAGAATTCACATACCCTCACTTCATGCATGAGCTATATTTAAAATTGTCGCGTTTTTCGCTCAAAAAAGCGGACATGAACTACTATCTGTCGATATTTAAATGTTAAGTCTGAAACTCCGAAATACATTGAACCTTTTGGTTTTACTGCTGGGCGATGCTGTGATGACTTTTGCATTGATATTGTTAGTTTTTTTTTTTTTTTTTTTTTTTTTTTTTTTTGTAAGGTAAAGCTTGTTCACTTGAAATCGTACTTGTACTTTTAATTTACTGACAGAAACAAGCTACAGAAACCCTTTTTTATTTTAAAAACCTCTTGAATGAAAGACGGCGCCAAGAAAATGAGAAAAGTTTATGTGAAATTTGCCTTACGTTTTGTCCAAATTCATCGCAACAAATATCAGTTTGGATTGGTTAAGATATTAAAGCTCGCAAGAGGAAGTCTTTGTCCATTGCGGCACTTTCAGCCAACTGTACAAAAAGAAATATAGATATCTTTTTTTTAGGGTACCTTGGTTTGCCAGCCTTTGTGTCACCTTACTGAAAATGGAAAGTGAATGGCTTGAAGCCACGGAGTGATGGGAATAGTGGCTGTATATATATATAGTATATATATATATTATATATATATATATATATATATATATATATATATCAATAACTTGATCACCAAATATATAACGCGTGATGCTATGTATGAATAAAGGTATGCCACGGTGGCATTTCTCGTTCCTTTCATTTATCCTCCGTTGCATTACCCTTTATACATACATATCTATAAAATATATATGCATATATATATACATATTATATATATATATATATATATATATATATATAATATATATATATATATATATATATATATATATATATATATATATATCGCATATATATATATATAAATAAATTATAGCGTGGTATGTTTAAACATATCTTATGGTTATTAATAATTTTTTTTACTGAATTTCTGAATTGCATATTCTTTAGATAGAAGTAAAAAAAAAAAAAGAAATAAAAATAGCCTTTCAACATCGTCAGGTACGAATCCAAAATTAAAATCGTTCTGAAGTAAACGTAGGAATAATTTTGAAGTAGAAACATGAAAAGATACAATTATGTTGTATATAAAAACCAATGGAATCATTTCATAGAGATAATTTCCTCCTGGTTACCATTGCTCGGAAGCTATGCTGCTTGAGCTAGTCATATATTAAGCATATTTTACTGCTATTTTAAAATCAAACAGATTAGAACGTTCTTATCTCTTCTCTCTCTCTCTCGTCAGTCCCGTCTTCTCCTGCTCCTCCTCTCCTCCATACCGCCGGACGGCCCATCAGCAAGTTAAGCTCTTTGATAGACACCAACGTAGACTCCATGAACCCACTTTGATAATATCAGAAGAGATAAGCAGAAATCGTAACTGAATCAAAACCCTTTCCCTCCGTAGGGAAGAAGATGTGTCGTTATATGCGTAATTTTTTTTTACTCTGGATTAGCTTTAATCTAACAATTAGGGCTTGAGAGTCGAATTGGACCAGTGGGCATACATACACACACGCGCGCGCACACACGCACACACACTACAGACACACTACACACACACACACACACACACACACACATATATATATATATATATATATAATATATATACGCGCACACACACACACACATACATATATATATATATATATATATATATATATATATATATTATACATATAAATATATATATATATAATATATATATATATATAATATATATATATATATATAGTATATTTATATATATATATCTATATATCTATTATATATATATACACGCACATACATACATGCACACATACATCATGTGCATGCAGTTCTAGGTGAATGATTCGGAAAGCTTGTTTATGAAGTCAGGAAGTGGGGCGAAGTGCAAAGCGTCGCGAAAAGTGTGTGTGATGCGATTACAAACTTTCGCCGAGAGAGTTAACTTAATATCTTCCTTATTGCGCAAAAGCATTCACTTCCAAAAGGTCCAACTCCAGGAAAGGATGGGACCATCTTTACGTAGTTAGCTTAAAAGCTCCCAGTGAAGGATAAAGGGAAGTGAAAGGATCGCTTTTTCAGATTTAAAAGTCTCGAATTCGATGGTTTGTATTGTAACGTTTCGCATTTTGATGTTTCATCGTGATAGATGTGATATTTGCATGATTTGTTTTTTCCGTGAGTGGGATTGTTATTGAAAGATTTATTTCGAATTTTGCCATTTAAAAGCAATTCGAAACGATGACTTGATGGTATGCGTCGATTTATCCAAAGAATCCAAGATCTTATTGTGAAATATCAGTGTACTTCATCAGTATATGTGTACTGTGCAATCAAATAACTTGTACATTTTAGAATTAATTTCAGTCCCAAACTGTATTTTAACGTTTCGCATTTTGATGTTTCATCGTGATAGATGTGATATTTGCATGATTTATTTTCCGTGAGTGGGATTGTTATTAAAAGATTTATTTCGAATTTTGCCATTTAAAAGCAATTCGAAACGATGACTTGATGGTATGCGTCGATTTATCTAAAGAATCCAAAATCTTATCGTGAAACATCAATGTTCTTCATCAGTATATGTGTAGTGTGCAATCAAATAAATTGTACATTTTAGAATTAATTTCAGCCCCAGACTGAAGGAGCCGAGTCAAAAAAGAATTTTTTCCTTTTAGGGACACACATACCCACATACCCGAGCATGCTGCTGAAAGGTATTACTGAGATTAAAGTAAAAAAAAATCAAGAGAGAAAACCCCGCCACTGATGATTCTAACATTACTGGAGAAGGAATTCCAGAAGTTGGGGGAGGATTTTTACTCTTTTTAGCGAATGAGCGAACACATTCCGGTATGAAAGGGAAAAGTTCCACGCAAGAAAATTGTCGAAGGAAAATCCAGATGCCGATGCTTTCACCGTAATCAGTTGATAGAAAAAAATGCCAAAAATATTGTCGAAACGTACATGGAGAAAATCGTCGCATGTAATTCTCTGCTTATATAATTGTTTTGTATTTTTATTATTATTTTGTGTTCCATATTGCTCAGCAGTTTGAAGTTAAACTTCGGTACTCCTTATTTTGCATTTTTAATAAAGTAGAAATTGAAATAATAATTTGGTTATGAAAATGCAGTTACAAATATGTTGGAGCCAAAGGGAGTATCGGACAAAACATGTTCTTTAGAATAGTAGTAACCCCGCGGAATTTATCACTGTAACTCTTAGGTTATAATTGTGCTCTTTAAGTAATGATGCTGGATCAAAATGTTTCGTTACTATCGTTACCCTATCCTAGCCTGAGGATCAATTAATCATAGAATATTACTTAAATAACATTAACGTTATGTTGTGTGCCATAGTTTCATGTAACTGATAGTTCCTCGCTGGACGAGTCGGTTGCATACCCGCCTACCGATCTGGTAGCCAGAGTTTGCTCCCAGCTGCAGACAGCGCATCAGAGGAATGTATTTCTGGTGATTAGAAAATCATTTCTCGATGTAATGTGGTTTGGATCCCACAATAACCTTTAAGTCCCATTGCTGAGTAACCAATTGGTTCCTAGGAGAGCTGTTAATCAGCTCAGTGGTCTGGTCAAACTAAGATATACTTAACTTTTCACTTGTCATGTAACTGATAAGTGCAGTGTTGTTTCTACACTTATATATATATATATATATATATATATATATATATATATATATATATATATATATATATATACATATATATATATGAATAACTTGATCACGAAGTATATAAAACGTGATGCTATGTATAAATAAAGGTTTTTTGCCACGAAGGAAAAAATGAAAAAGCGAGATAGCCAAGTACTTCGTTCCTGTTCGGACCCTTTACTGAGTTTTGCCTCAGTAAAGGGTCCGAACAGGACCGAAAGTACTTGGCTATCTCGCTTTTTCATTTTTTCCTTCGTGGCAAAAAACCTTTATTTACACACACACACACACACACACACACACACACACACACATATATATATATATATATATATATATATATACTATATGATATATATATATATATATATATATATATATATATATATATATATATATATATATATATGATATATATATCCATACATATATATATTATATATATATATATATATATATATATGTATATATACATATATACATATATATATATATATATATATATATATATATATATATATATATATATATATATATATATATATATATTATATGTGTGTGTGTGTGTGAGAGAGAGGTTTTAGCCTTCCTTTTTCACGGAAATAGATATAAGAGGATATAGTCCACAGGGGGAAAAAAAGCTGAAATTCCTTTTAGTTCAATAGTTTGGCCTCTACTGGCCCTTATCAGCGCCTCAGTGGCGTGATCGGCATGGTCTTGTCCTGCCACCTCGGTGGCCGCGAGTTCGATTCTCGGGCATTTAACTGAGGGGGGTCAGATATGTGTATTTCTGGTGATAGAAGTTCACTCTCGACGTGGTTCGGAAGTCACTTAAAGCCGTTGGTCCCGTTGCTGAATAACCACTGGTTCCATGCAACGTAAAGCACCATACAGACACTGGCCCTTATCGAGAGCGGTTTATTAACGAAGGCGCAAAGCTTATAGTACGCTCAAAGTAAAATATAAGAAACGGAGAAATAAAAATAAGTAGTTAGATAAACATTTGTCACTGAAATACAAGAAAGTCAGTTACTGCAACAACCTTGTGATTTAAAATGATTTACAACCTATTCGAAGATTTCATCATAACACAAAAATATCTTTTAAAACAATTGTTAAATGAATTGTTTTAAAAGATATTTTGGTGTTTTGATGAAAGCTTCGAACTGATTGTAAATAATTCTAAATTACAAGGTTGTCTTGTATTTCAATGACCAATGTTTAAATGCTTGTTTTTATTTGTTTCTTATATTTTACTTTGAGTGTACTATAAACGTTGTGCCTTCGTTAATAAACAGCTCTCGATAAGGGTCAGTGGAGGCCCTTGTTCAGTCCAAAGTTGCAAAAAAATGATTTTTAGCCACTATTAGTATGTGGAATCCGTAAGATTGTTAACTGACAGTCAATATGCACTTGTAGATTTGATACTCCTTTTACAAGAGAATCATGGTAAGGGTAAGAAGAAGCGTGTTGCTGTTGATGAGATCTTTAGCAAACCACTACCTGTTGTGTCTGAAGTTCCAAAGGGTAGTGTTCTTGGTCCACTGTTGTTTTTTGCATATACACATCGTATGGTTGTTGACCTGGGAAAAAAAAAAGATTGTTCAGTATGCCGATCATGCAACACTTGTGGATGTAGTAAAGTCTCCACTTATGAGAAATGATAATGGCCTTAGTCTCAGTCGTGACATGGAGCAGATTCGTGAATGGGGTATGAAGCTGAACTTCAATAAAACGAAAATACTGTTGATTAGTAGATCTCATACTGATTTTTTGCGCCAGATCGTCGCCTTCAAGTGTCTTGAAATCTTCGGAATAAGTCTAAAGCTTCATCCATACTTGGTGTAACTTTTGACTCGCATCTTACTTTTGATAAACATCTAATGAAAATGCCGGCAAATGCCAACGAAAGTCAGGCCTTGTATACGCAAGGTCTCATATATTTATAACAGTTATAAAGTCAATGCAACCTGTTTTAGGTCATTTGCCCTTCCTTTACTAGAATACTGTTCTGAGGTGTAGCTGTGTGCATCTGTCGAAGACTTTTCTCTATTAGATAAGAGTGGTTCGTGGTGGTAAGTTTCTGTTTCCTAACATGAGCAGTATGACTCGGACCATAAACAGATGGTCTCATGTTTGTCGGTTTTTCATAAGTTTTATTTCAAAAGTGATCTTTCACATTCGCAGTTGATCCCTGATACTCTACTGACGAGAATAACCAGATTCTCTGAGCAGCAGCACATATGTGCTGTAAATGTGCCTCGCTGTCGAAGTTTTCAGTTCCCAAGGTCCTGCTTCTTCACACCTTTGGACTGGGGAACATTCTCCTTGAGGACGTTGAGCAACTGGGACCTTAACAGTTCAGGAAAATATGCAATGCATTTCTACCCTGAAACAATTCTCCTTGTATGGCAATAATTTACTTACATTTTTATTTCTTTATCTATTGATATGTAGATTATTTGTTCTGATTACTGATCTCTTCTTTCCGTATTCCCTGCTACCTTCTGTTACGTCTTTCAAATAAACGCCATAATCTGTGGAAGCTTGAATCTCAAGCCAATGGCCTTTGTGGGTTCGTTCATATGAATAGGGAATATTTTCTGAATAATAATAATAAAGAAATAAATGAGATGCCTGTTAGGGGAATGTAGTAGAATCCGTACATTTCAGTTGAATAAACATTATTATTTTATAGTGATGGAGTAGCATTTATGTGCAAACGCGTATAAGACCCGTCAGATATGAAAAATATAAGATTTCAAGTAAAATCTTATTACAGTTGATGCCGAACCTGTAAAAGAAATTAATATTTTAATACGCACTGGTATAAAGAATTTTCATTACATGTTAGCAACGTATGAGTGATGAGTCGGGTAGGATCAGAACTGAAAGAAAATGGCTGGTTGAACATTCATAATTGCATATGCAATACACGGGGTCGGTTTAGCGTCTTATTTAGCACTCCGATAGATAATGCACACACGAGTCATGATGAAATGTATAATTTGCTCTACCCCTGTCATTATTCGTACAGTATGCACTCGACTCGAATTACTTGCAGTCACCCTTTTATTTACACCACACACACACACACACACATATATATATATATATAATATATATATATATATACTATATATATATATATATATATATATATATATATATATAATAACTATAGGTACAATACATAGATATATATAATATATATATATATATAATATATATATATATCTCTATATATATAGATATATATATATATATATATGATAATAATTATATATATATGTATATATTATATATATATATATATATATATAATATATAACTATATATTATATCATATATATAATATAATATATTATCTATAATATATATCTAATATATATATATCTATATATATGTATATCTAATATATATATATATATCTATATATATTATATATATATACAACCACACACACAATCACACACCACACACACACACCACACACATATATATATATATATATATATATATATAGTATATATATGTGTGTGTGTGTGTGTATGTCTATAAATTCCCTCTGACTTCAGTTATAGATACTCTGCTGCTGAGCACAAGGTAGAATATAAATTGCTTTCTTGCATATTCGGATAAGATAGGAAACCCATCGGATTCTTGCAAGCACGTTTAATAGATTAATTTTTAGTTGTCGTACTCTGCTGGACCACACGACCGTCTGCTTGAGAGCGATGTGCCCTAGTCACACTTCAATTCACCCCAGTAAGTTATTACAAAGTTCCCGACACATATTGATGTTCAAAATTCCAAAAGATGCTCTGCAAAACTGGAATAAAGTTTTTTGCTTTGCAACCGCTCGGCGTCCGTCCATTATGAAAAATAGTCGGTAAAAGCAATAATATACTTAATGGCATAAGTTTCGGAGATTCCGTATATCATCTCCATTGTAGCTGTTGGGGTGGTAGGTACGGAGCTCACCTTGGTGTTCTTGGCTTGAATTTGGACACTTGAGTGAAAGATCTGCTATAGGCAGCCACATCAGCTTTGAACAAAAGGACAATATAACATTTTGGGTATGAGAGTGATAGTGTCTGCAATTCCATGATGTCTGCGTATACTTTGTGATTCTCCACTTCTCCAAGAGCAGTGGTGAACGTCGGGGAAAATCCATTTCATGCTTTCTTCATTCCACGAAAAGTTAACTTTCGACGGAAACAGTTAATTTCATTGTATAACAAATATCAGAACATGCACGACTGCGTAATATGTCGGTGATTCTGAGAATGTATCGACCATTATGGTACTCAGAAGAGGGGGAAGATACAGTTAGGTTGGAAAGGTAAGTTAAAAGTTTCTTAAATTGCTGCTGAAAGCTGTATGTAAATCGCAAGGAATGTTAGTGCTATTAACTTTTTAAAAATAAAGGGTTTTATCCGTTACAATAATTTTGATGAAGAGGGAGTGTGTTATGCTTAAGGCATTGTATATTAAGCGTATGATACGGACTGGAGAACCGGTATTTATGGCTAATCATTGTTGGCATGATTATTTAACATATAATTATGACTTAGGGAGTGAAATTGTATGTCGTGCAATTTATGGACCATAAACGGCACATTTCTTTACGATTATTAGTGTGTGTTTGTGTGATTGTTGTACTTTGCGAATGGTAGAAAATCGTAGTGGGGTCAGTAAAACCGTGTCCTTGCAATTCAGTAGAGAAAAGTTCGAATCCTGCTTCAGAGCTGAAGTTCATTTCTGTCGTAATTGTCAGTTGCACGTGAAAAACGTGATTGCCATTATATATGTGTATGTATGTATGTCTGTCTATCAAGATCGTTATAAACACGCGCGCAAAGAGGAATAGATTGTTAGTGTATAGGAAGGTATCGGTGCTTTTTTTTTATATATATATATATATATATATATATATATATATATATATATATATATATATATATATATATATATATATATATATATATATATGTAACGTAGTTTTTAAAATATTTTTTTTTTGTACACTTCGCATTCGTCTTACTTTCTTTAATTGAAACCGAATTCATCTTTCCATCGTGAGTTACATTACTGAGGGTGTTTAAAATCGTATAATTTTTTTTATTTATTTTTGTGGAATCAGTTTATGCATATTTAATGAAATCAGAATCCATGGCATTGGGATATTAATGTTTCCCATTAAAAGCTTTGCTGAATATACTCTAGAGCGCTTCCATCTTCCGTATGTTATGTTCCGGATAGGATCCTATTTCCAATTATTTTTCTGGGACATTCTCTCATCAAAATGCATTGCAGCATAAATTCTAGGTCAGGAGAGGTCGACAGTAGGTGTTTGTATTTTCAAGTAATTTACTCAAGTTTCTGAAATTTGAAGAAAATCTATGATAAATAATCTATCTGTTGTAGATTATAGTTGTGCGGAATTTCAGTTTTGTCAGTGTTCGTGTTCTAATGTAATTCGGATTACTTATCTCATACATATACTGTTCAGCACTAAATGACATAACTATATTGTTGGTGCTGAGTTATATTGCTTTAGTAAACTTTAAAATACACGCGCACATTTAATCATAGAACCGTAAAGGTGTTGTTCTTACCCTTATATTTTGTAGTGAACATGCAAAATGTTCTTGTATTGTCTTCCTAATAAAAGCACATTATTCATGTCAATGAAAAAAAAAAATTCTCTTAACGTCTTCCCTCCAGCCTACGAGCGAACCCTTTGGAGCGTAATATCCTTGTTAGCTCTACAAAGGATGTTATCCTTATTTTCTGAGAGGCAAATTGCATCTACATGTCATTCTGTACACTTATCCGAATATGTAGGATTTTTTTTTCACCACTCACTATTTAATGTAACGTTTATAGATACTCAGTGTTCGACTAGAAAAGTGTGAGTTTGTTCATTTTATGTGTTGTGTAATGTGTTGGTACATCCAAACCAACGACGGTGTGCACACACACACACGCACGCACACTACTGCCTGTAGGCAAATTAGGTATCGGAAGAAGAAATTTCAATTTGTATTGATAAGGACCTCGTTTCGTAAAGACACGCGATGTAGCATTTCCATTATTTGATCATCTGTATTTCAGAAACTCTAGAATGGCAAAAAATGTACCGGTTTGCCGTGGAATTTGGTTCATTCCATCCATTGACGAAGACTACTATGCAAAGGAATACAGTTATCTGAGAGAAGCTGAAGGAATTAACTAGAATTTGAAAGGGGAGACGACCCAAGCGGAACGATTGTAAGAAGAGAAATCCATGAGAAATAAAAATGGGTCATTAAAACAAACCGGTTTATTTTTGAATGAATAGGTAAATGAATGTGGCCTAAAGGCTAAGACACTACTGAATGGTTAAGGGAATATGGGCTGGATGGTGTTATGGAAAGTGGCCGGAAGGAGAAGCCGGAACAAGGGAATGATTGAGATGGAGCCTCGGAATACTGAACCGAATTATCTCGGAGAGGAAACCGGCGGAGCTGGAGCAGTGTAGAGGGATAGAAATTCCACATACCTGAAGATTTTGGTAGGATAGGAAATTTGAAATCTCCTATATCGGAGGAAGAAAGGGCCAAGACTAAAATGGTCTGAAGGCAATGAAAGACAGATCCTTTTGCAACTTGCAGGATGAGGAAATGCAGGAAGGAATGTGATGAATAGAACAGACAGCGGAGAGTAGGGAATACGGAAAGGAGAAATTAAAGGGGATTATGAAACCTCAGTTTAAAGATATTTACAAAGTTTGCTTTCTTGGTATACAGCTCATTAGATTCAGAGAATTGGCTCTGCCATGCCCATCCGTACAGGCTCATCATAATATATATCTATATATAATATATATTATAATTATATAATAGTATATAATATATATAATATATAATAATATATATATATATATAAAATAGTTATATTTTATATATTTATTATATATTGAATCTAATATAAATAATTATATATATCATATATCATATAGGATATAATTGTATCTATAATATATATATGATAAAGATATGTAATGTATATCTATATATAATATATATATAATAATTATTATATCATATCAATATATAATATATATATGAATATATATATATATATATATTATATATATATGAATATATATATATATATATATATATATATATATATGAATATATATATATATATATATATATATATATATATATATATATATATATATATATATTAGTGATTTTAATAACCACAGTGCCCTCTTAACTTATCAAGTTCTTCACCCTTTTTTTTAGTCATACATGTCAATAAAACACCTGAAATTAATTACAAGAATGTGAAAAATTCAGACGTCCGTTGCAGGATTCGAATCCACATCCAGGTTATCAGAATAGCTAATAATTCCTGTATCCGTTGCTCGGCAAGTGTCTGGTCCAGTTCTAGTAAATTTTATCTGGACTCGACAGATATGTAAATGTAGTTGCAACATTTTTTCCTTCGTGGTACTTTAGTAGACTGACCATTAATTTACCTATTACGTAAGTGCATAGGTTCAAAATTCATTTTGAAGGGTAAGGCATCTTCATTCATTATTCATATGGATTCAAGGTTTTTATTGGCAATGTGTTCAAAAAGTTTGATCCAATCTAGTAGATAAGAGATTACTATGTCTGTTACAATCGTACAGTGTGTCCATAAAGTCCCAGTACCATTACAAGTATTTATTGCTCAAAAACCATATAACATAGAGTAATGGAGTTTTCTGTAGAATGTTCTTCATTTCCTCAAGTTTACATTCAGAGCACTTCATGATCTTGCCACAACTTCGTAGACGCATTGTTAAAGTTATCCAAACAGTTGACGTATGGAGGGAGATGGAATATCGTCTCGACATTGTAAGGGCAATTGAAGACCCGTATGTGGAATGTATTGCATTAAGTGCTCTGAATGTAAATTTGAGAAAATGTAGAACATTCTACAAAAAAAAACTGCAGTACTCTTATGTTATGTGGTTTCTGAGCAATAAATACTCGTAATGGTAATGGCACTTTATGGACACCCTGCACATATTGTGGTAGGGATGAGTATTTCTCATCTTGAATCAAGCCTTCAAGAGATAAGCCTATCGAAAGAGTAAGTTGAGAGGATACGCGGTCATTATGGCTACTTATGAAACGTGTGTGTATATATATATATATATATATATATATATATATATATATATATATATATATATATATATATATATATATATATAATATATATGTAAGTAATGATGAGAAAATATACGTCATGCTTTTTTTGTTTTAGATTCGCTAAATGAAACAAAAACTCTCTCTCTCTCTCTCTCTCTCTCTCTCTCTCTATCTATCTTTGTTGAGGATAAGTTTCCATCCTAAACTCTCAATCCGGATGACTGAGGAAATGGACAGATCTGGGCGAGTCGCCTTCCCCGTCTCCGAGGCTCAGGCAGGATTTACCAGCAACCGGTTCCTTGACGGGAGAAGCCAGATTACGTTTGAAGATTCATCTAATGACATATGTGGACCTCACGGTTGAGCACATCCATTTACGTGGATATTCTCCTCCTTGATAAGATAAAAGGAGGAAATTGTGAAACATGCGACAACTTGACTTTGTTTGCATTGGGCATTTAACAGCCTGTGAATAGATGGATTTACCCTTTCAGGGCTCCCTTTTTTTTATCTGAAATAATATTATTTATGAGTGAAGTGCATCACTGGAAAAAGCAGAATTCTAGAAGCCCTTGGACACCAATAAGGAATACGGTTCAGTGAGGACGTTACGTATATCTTAGTTTTACCAGACCATTGATCTGATTAACAGCTCTCCTAGGGCTGGCCCGAAGGGTTAGATATTTTTACGTGGCTAGGAACCAATTGGTTATCTAGCAACGGGACCTTCAGCATATTGTGGGATCCGAACCGCATTATTTCGAGAAATTAATTACTATCGGCAGAAGTAAATTCCTCTTATTCCGCGTTGGCCGAGCGAAGAATCGAACTTCGGACCACCGGATTGGTAGCCGAGCGCGAAATCCATCGTCCAACGAGAAACTTGTTCAGTGAGGAAAAATAACACAGAAGAGAATAAAAGAAAAAAAAAAAATTCAAACTTTTACCATTGATAAACAAGATGAATAACAATGATTAACTATGAATGCTGGCTGCTCAAGTTTTAAATTCTGAAGTTCGAGCGATTCAACGAAAAGATTAGGAAGATCATACCACACTTTGGTCAAAGCAGGAAAGAAACTTCTAGAAGACTGTTTGATACTGAACCTCACATAAGAATTTATATTTAACCTTGACCTGTTGTGCAAGGGTTTAGGTCCTTTTAACAGCCGGCATTATGACTTTTTTTATTTTATGTCTCAGACACTAAGACCCCTGGACACCTTTAGTTGGTCTTCAGAATCTTTGGTCATGAATGGACATTGCGATAGTTAAACGGCTGCTGTGCGATTGTCACTTCTTTCAAGGGCAAAGAGCCCTTATTCTTTAAGTTCTCCAAAACCCTTATATTGGTGACTGATGTTACTCTTTTTTAGTATTTCTACAGACGAAAATTCTAATTTTTCATAAGTCATTTTCTACAATAATTATACTGTTACTATACAACTGCTTTGTGTAATAACGAACAGGTACCCTTGAAGGTTACTTTTCTTTCAATTTTGATTTCAAACATACTGATTAAGATGACTTCATTCTCTTAATTGAAATACTCTAATTAGTAGAAATAATTTATATTCATTATTGTCTAATGAGCACTTGAAACATTATTTGGGAATATGATTTTTGTGATGACGTTCTCAAATTTTTATGTATTTTTATCTTGCTTGTGAAATATTCGTATTTTTTTTCTAACTCCAAAGAGGATTTTTTTTTTTTTTGTGCCTGATAATATTTTGAAGCAAAAATTTTATTTCTTCGTCAGAGAGGAGAAAAACCAGTCCTTTTTTTTTTTAAATTATTTTTATCGTTACTCGAGGAAAAGTACTGCTGCTAATGCAAAGGTTGTGCTAATGAATTTCTCATTTAATGAGAATCGTGATAATGACGGCGCTTCAGTAAAGCTTGGAAAGTCCTTTGTAACCACTTCTTAACATGCGCGTTTCTTTTAATCATCAGTTATTTCATGTTTTCATTTCCATTCAGAACGTATATATTTTTTTTCCGTGGCTGTTATATTTTCTTATGGGGCTTTTAGAGCTCTCTCTTTTATTTTAGGGCTCTCTTTTCCTTATTTCCTTTTATTTTGAGTCTTCGACTAGAAGAATTATCAGTGCATATGGACTTTTGCTAAAAAAGAAAAATTAAATTCATAAAAGGTCTTCTGACAGATTATTCAGTGTAACTACATCCCTACTTGCCACGTTCCTTATTTTTTTCATCATTTATTCACTTGTATAAAATTCTAAATCTGTTTCCACTTCAGAGAATTTCCAATTCGTTCATGGAATATATCATTGAAATCGGAGGAAAATTTGCACAGGTGAATTATGCATACATCTGATTGCATTTTCAGTTGAAGTTATTCTCTTTTGCTTCAACGCACGCTTACATACAGTTATAAATATTTTTGGTGTTATTGCCACCTCACAGGCGCCTTATATCATCTAAAGCCGAGGTAGGAGAAAACCCTTCCTCCTTTCCCCCGTAATCCTTATCCCCGCGCTCCTATTTCTGCTTTCCTTGTTGCCATAACGACCAGAGAGAGCCCCCGTGGGGTTAGTGCCGTCAGTGCAACTCGCGCGATACACTGTAGGCATTACCTAAGGTTCTGTGCAACGTCACTCTGGCCCTCAGTTGCGGCCACTTTCATTCGTTTCACTGTACCTTCGTTCATACTCTTTCTTCCATCTTAATTTGCTCCTTGTTTCATAGGGCAACAGCGAGGCTTGCCTGCTGTTGCAACAATTGCAACAGCTACAAGCCTCTTTAATTTTGTTTACTTTTATTTTCCCTTTCAGCAAAAAGAATTTGAACGCAGTGTTCAGTTAGTACACTTCGAAAAGGTTTGGTATTGTGGTCCCAGTAAGTGGAAATAATCTTTATTACTTTTATCCACCAACAGAATTGGGATAAACGTAGATGAATCAAAAAGTACTGGTAAAATAAGGAGTAGTTGATCAATAAACAAAAAGCTATTGAATTTAACGAAATCTGTATGTGAATATATATATATATATATATATATATATATATATATATATATATATATATATATATATATATAGTATGTATGTATGTATGTATGTATGTATGAGTGTGTGTGTGTGTTTGTGTTTGTATGTAATTATGCGTGCATGTATACATATTTCAACTATATCCTTTTTTCCTTAGAGGAGTTTGTTCCATAGCGCCGTAGTCCTCTGGTCATCAGCGAGGATTTTTGGACAAAGTTCCAGTTCTTATATCTCTCACATTATGATAATTCACATTTTATCGCTTGAATCACCAGAGGAATAGGATGTTTCTGCATATAGGTTTGAATCACTTCCCCTACCACACTTGATCAGTGCTCTCCCCGGTGCAATGAAATATAGAACAAGGGAAGGGCCGTGCCTGTAATCTGGAAGACACTGGGGCCGACTACAAGAGTAACAATGAATTAGTCCAAGGATATGATCAATTTGAATGTAGAAATGCATTAGTTCATAGATATGATGATAATGTTGAACGTAGTAATGCATTAGTCCAAGGATATGATGAATTTGAATGTAGAAATGCCTTAGTCCAAAGATATGATGATAATGTTGAATACAGCAATGCATTAGTCCAAAGATATGATGATGAAGTTGAATGTAGCAATTCATTAGTCCAAGGATATGATGAATTTGAATGTAGAAATGCATTAGTTCATAAATATGATGATAAAGTTGAACGTAGCAATGCATTAGTCCAAGGATATGATGAATTTGAATGTAGCAATGCATTATTCCAAAGATATGGTGATAAAGTTGAATGTAGCAATGCATTAGTCCAAAGATATGATGATAAAGTTGAATGTAGCAATGCATTAGTCCAAGGATATGATGAATTTGAATGTAGAAATGCATTAGTTCATAGATATGATGAATTTTAATGCAGCAATGCATTAGTCCAAAGATATGATGATAAGTTGAATGTAACAATGCTTTAGTGCCAGGATATGATGAATCGACCTGTAAAGAAATGAATGTTTTAACCAATTGCTTTAGTCCCAAGGATATGATGGAATTTGAATGTTAGAAATGCATTGGTTAATAGATATGATAAATTTGAAATGTAGTCAATGCATCCATTCCCAAGCATATGATGTATAATGAAGGCTTTGAATTGTAACAATTCATTAGTCCAAGGATGATGATAGAATTAGAATGTAGACAAGCATATGAATTAGTCCAAGCATATGATGAATTAGAATAAGTAGCCAGACAATGCATAGTCCCAAGGAGATGATGTAAATTATTTTAAGAATGTTCATGAAGCCCAAATGCATTAGTCCAAAGTATGATGATAAAGTGATAATTGTAGCAATGCATTAGTCCAAGGATATGATGAATTATTTGAATGTAGCAATGCTTTATAAATTCCTGAAAGAGTATGATGATAAAGTTGAATTTTAGCAATGCATTAGTCTTCCAAAGATATGATGATAAAGTTGAATGTAGCATGCATTAGTCCCAGGCGATATGATGAAATCCTAGAGCTGTAGCAATGCATTAGTCCAAGGATATTGATGAATAGAATGTAGCAATGCATTAGTCCAAAGATTGATCAATGATTAAAGTCCCTGAATGTCGCAATGCCATTATAGTCCCAAGCGATATGATAAGAATTATAATGTAGCAATTGCATTTGTCCCATAGTCCAAAGATGATTGATAAAGTAATTGAATGTAGCAATGCATTAAGCTCCCAAGGATCCATGAATGAATTTGTAGAATGTAGCAATGTATTAATCCAAAGATATAATGATAAAGTCTGCAATGTAGCTATGCATTTAGTCCAAAGATACGATGATAAAATTGCCTATGAATATTTGTTAGCAATGCATTAGTCCAAGGATATGATGAATTAGAATGTAGCAATGCATTAGTCCAAGGATATGATGTTAATATAAGTATGCTAGCAAGTAGCATTAAAGCTTCCAAAGAATTGATGATAAAAGGTTGATGTTTATCCAATATAGCCAATGCATTAGTCCAAAGATAGATATGAGTGATAAAAGTATAATGCTAGCCCAAATGCATTAGTCCCAGATATGATGATAAAAGTTTGAATGTAGCAATGCATTATCCAAAGATATAATGCATAAAGTTGAATGTAGTAATGCCCCATTAGCCTCCAAAAGATTTGATGATAAAGTGAATGTGTAGACAATGCATTAGATCCAAAAGATTAAGATGATAAAGTTGAATGTAGTAATAGCATCCATTAGTTCCTCCAAAGATTGATGAAAAAGTTGAAATGCAGCAATGCATTGGTTCCAAACGATTAATGAATGATAAAGTTGAATGTAGCAATTCATTAGTCCAAAGATATAATGATCCAAGTTTGAATGTAGCAATGCATTAGTCCAAAGATATAATGATTAAAGTTGTAATGCGACATGCATTAGTCCTAAAGATATAATGCTAAAGTTGAATGTAGCAATTCATTAGTCCGCAAAGAATATGTTGGGATGAAAGTTTGAATTGTAGCAAATTCATTAGTCCAAACAGATATAATGATAAAGTTGAATGCAGCAATGGCATTATGTCCAAAAGATATAATGATAAAGTTTGAAATGTAGGCAAGTTCATTAGTCCAAAGATATGATGATAAAGTTGAATGTAGCAATTCATTAGTCCAAAGATATAATGATAAAGTTGAATGTAGCAATGCATTAGTCCAAAGATATAATGATAAAGTTGAATGCAGCAATGCCATTATATCCAAAGATAATCAATGATCAAAGTGTTTTAATGCCAGCCAATTCATTAGTCCAAAAGATATGGGGATCAAAGTTGGAATGTAGCATTCATTAGTCCAAACGATATGGTGATAAAAGGTTTGAATGTGAGCAATTCATTAGTCCAAAGATATGGGGTGGATAAAAGTTTTGAATGTAGCAATGCATTAGTCCAAAGATCTAATGGATAAAGTTTGAATGCAAGGTCAATGCATTAGTCCCAAAGAAGATAATAATGAACTAAAGGTTGAATTGTAGCAATGCATTAGTCCAACAGATATAACTGATAAAGTTGAATGTAGCAATTCATTATATCCAAAGATATAATGAATAAAGTTGGAATGCAAGCAATTGCCTTATCGTCCCAAAGAAGATATAATGATAAAGTTGAATGTAGCAATTCATTAGTCCAAAGATATGGTGATAAAGTTGAATGTAGCAATTCATTAGTCCAAAGATATAATGATAAAGTTGAATGTAGCAATGCATTAGTCCAAAGATTAATAATTGATAAACAGTTGAATGCAGCAATGCATTGTAGGTCCCCAAGAATAATAATGATCAAAGTTGAATGTAGCAATTTCATTTAGTCCAAAGATTCTGGTGGATAAAGTTGAATGTAGCAATGCATTAGTCCAAAGATATAATGATAAAGTTGAATGCAGCAATGCATTAGTCCAAAGATATAATGATAAAGTTGAATGTAGCAATTCATTAGTCCAAAGATATGGTGATAAAGTTGAATGTAGCAATTCATTAGTTCCCAAATAGATATAATGGATAAAGGTTGGAATGTAGCAATGCAATTAGTTCCAAAGATATAAT
Organism: Macrobrachium nipponense; assembly: GCF_015104395.2. Taxonomy (NCBI): domain Eukaryota; kingdom Metazoa; phylum Arthropoda; class Malacostraca; order Decapoda; family Palaemonidae; genus Macrobrachium; species Macrobrachium nipponense. Next base: position 2,283,026 of record NC_087217.1, on the reverse strand, counting down.
AGATGAAATAAAAGTTGAATGCAGCAATGCATAGTCCAAAAGATATAATGATAAAGTTGAACATGCAGCAAATGCATTAGTCCAAAGAATATGGTGATAAAGAAGTTGAAATGTAGCAAATTCATTAGTCCAAAGATATGGTGAAAATAAAGTTTTGAATGTTAGCAAATTCATTAGTCCCAAAGGAATATGTTGATTAAAGTTTGAATGTAGCAATTGCATTAGTCCAAAGATTATAATGATTAACGTTGAATGTAAGCAACATGGCATTAGTCCCAAGGATATAATGGATAAACAAAGTTGAATGTAGCAACTGCATTCTAGTCCAAAGATATAAATGATAAAGTTGAATGTAGCAAGTTCATTAGTCCAAAGATAAATAATGATTAAAGTTGAATGCCAGCAATGGCATTAGTCCAAAGGATATAATGATCCAAAGGTTGAATGTAAGCAATTCAATTAGTTCCAATAAGGATATGGTGCTAAAGTTGAATGTAGCAATTTCATTTAGTCCAAAACAAAGATATTTTGGTGATCCAAAAGTTGTAATGTAGCAATTCATTAGTCCTAAGATATAATTGATTCGGTTGAATGGTAGCAATTCATTAGTCCAAAAGATATAATGTATAAAGTTGAATGTCAGCAATGCATTAGTCTCAAACTGATATAATGATAAAGTTGAATGGTAGCAATGGCATTAGTCCAAAGATCATGTATAAAGTTGAATGTAAGCCAAATTCATTAGTCCCAAAGGGGGGGGGGGGGGGAATATGGGGTGAATAAAGTTGAATGTTTTTTAGGCAATTTCCAAATTAGGTCCAAAGATTATGGTGAATACAGTTGAATTGGTAAAGCAATTCATTAGTCCAAAGAGAAATAATAATTGGAAATAAAAGTTTTGAAATGCAAGCAATTGCAAATTAGTCCAGGAAATATAAATTGAATTTAAAGTTGAATGTAAAGCAATGGCCAAATTAGTCCAAAGAATATTACCTGTAAATTGTTGAATTTATTCCAAATTCAATTATTCCAAAGAATAATAATGAATAAGTTGGAATTGCCAAAGCAATTGGCCAAATAGGTCCAAAGAAATAATAATGAATAAAGTTGATTGTAAAGCAATTCATTAGTCCAAAGATATGGTGGAATAAAGTTGAAATGGTAGCAATTCCATTAAAGTTCCAAGAAATAGGGTGAAAAGTTGAAACTGTAGCCAAATTCAGTAGTCCAATAAAAATAAACTTAAAGATATTAATGATAAGGTTGAATGTAGCAATTCCATTAGTCCCAAATATAATGAAAATTAAAGTTGATTATAAAGCAATGCCAAAAATTAGGTCCCAAAGAATATTAATGATAAAGGTTGATAAATTGTACAAATTGCCAATTAGTCCCAAAATATTGATTAATAAAGTTGAATGTAGCAATGTATTAGTCCAAAGATATGGTGATAAAGTTGATTGTAGCAATGCATTAGTCGAAAGATATGATGTTAACGTTGAATGTAGTAATGCATTAGTCTAAGTATATGATGGCGAAGCTTATTATAGCAATGCATCAATCCAAAGATATGATTATAAAGTTGAGTATAGCAATGCATTTGTCCAAAGATATGATGATAAAGTTGAATAGAGCAATGCATTAGTCCAAGGATATTTTGAAGCTGTGTAGCAATGCATTAGTCCAAGGATATGATGATGAAGTTGAATGTAGCCAGATGAAAAGTGTCGGTAGGTTCAGTACATGATTTTAAAATAGGAAAGAATAAAAGTGAACGAAGCGTCTTTGGGAAAACTTGATCATATGCTTGACTAGATTGACAAAGAAGGTGTCTGTGTTTGCTGGTTTAAGAGAAATAGATGGCATTGTGTGTAAGTATCAGTTTCCTGGAGTAAATGAGGACTGAGTGTATTTCGGAAATGTGCTCGAGTAGAGAAGTTAAGAGGGCATTGTGGTTATTACACGTTAATTTGAATATATATATATAATTCTTTTTATATATATCTAGATACGGATATATATATATATATATATATATATATATATGTATAGTGTATATATATATATATATATATATATATATATATATATATATATATATATATATACACATATACATATATATATATATATATATATATATATATATATATATCATATATATATATATTATATATATATATATATATATATATATATTATATATATATATAATTTATATTTTATACACACATCTACATTACTATACATACAAACATACATGCATATATACATACATATACAAGATTTGAATTGTGGTTTCCAAATATCAAATGTAAATAGGCTTTTGCTATCAGAATTTCAGACTTGTAGAAAGGCAGTCGTAAGGCAGAAACCATAATTTCATTAACAGTTTTGGCCAAGCATGAATTAGATGAAATAGAAATATATATGCGATGTAGACTGCACCAGGAATATTAATTAATGTAACAAACATGGGAAAGAAATGCGGCCACAGTATGATACCAGGACCCAGTGAATAGGGCAATGGAGCGTGTAATGAAGCCGCAGTGATGGTTTATATACCGATGCATTTTAATCACCATTTTTTTCGTGGAACCTTTAAACCAAGACCTGTGTCGAAATGGCCGAATAAACTTTCACGTCATACACTTGTGTTGATACCGACCAGACGTGTACGGGTCGCTCTCCGTATAAATTAAGATTAAGGCATTTTTAAACTGATGGCCCTTTCAGGATGACCAGTATTCCGTGTGGCAAACAAGATTGTGACTGCAGGACGCAGTTTTATTTTCATTTAGAAATACTGAATAGGAGCTGATAAACACTGGCTCCTCTCTCTCTCTCTCTCTCTCTCTCTCTCTCTCTCTCTCTCTCTCTCCACGTTTCGGCATACTTCGCTGTATTATATATAAAATATTGATGGTATTAATTGTCTGCATGCAATCTGATCTTTACACCTGCATAATATATCAACATTTCTCTGCTTTCCACGAAGTGTTTTTCCCCTTGGGGAGAAAAATAAGACCAAATGGAAGTTCTAATCCGTGGAAGAAACTCCATATCATTCAATAGCTCTGTTATGCACAGTCGTAAAGAGCCGAGGAAAAATGGTAAAATTGCAGCTCCTGACAAATTCCTAGAGTACCTGACTCAGCAGAACGTAAAATGCGATATTTTATGCCGTATGTATAAAATGAAAAGTTCGAATTTATATGAAATTTCGACAGGAACTGATGACGAAAGATTTATTATTACGTCTGATGTGGAGTTCACATAAAATTGAGATCCATAGTTTCCAGTTGGCTGTACTGAAATGAAGTCTAGACATTTTATCAGTCCATTTATTTGTTCTCGTTGGAATTTGGAGAGGTCGCTGGTACGTGGTTCAGTCGGAGATATGTAATTACCTGGGCGTTTAATCTTTTCATTCTAAAACCCATTTTCTGGGAAATGGGATACTGCTCGATTAAAGAATTCATATTTGTCTGTTCAGTAACACACAGACACACACACACACACACACACACACACACACATATATATATATATATATATATATATATATATATATATATATATATATATATATATATATATATGTGTGTGTGTGTGTGTGTGTGTGTGGGTATATATATATATACATATATACACGCACTTACATATAATGTATATTATACACACACACACGTATATATATATATATAAATATATAGATAGATAGCTACATATATATGTGTATGTATGTATGTATGTATAGGTATGTATATAGATATTTAGATTATATATTATATTATATATCGCTTACTGTAAAACCTGAAATCCACGTAATGAATAGTAAATTTTATGTAATGGGAACCTGTATTTTTTCCACCAGATTTTCAGGTGTAATTAGAAATAATATATCAATGTTGTGTAATGTTAAGTTATGGCAACGGCATGGGTAGGGGTACAGTTTACCCTCTATTGAAGATAAGTAACACAGTACAACTCAAGTTGGGAAGAGAGGCCCCAAAATATGCACAGAATTGAGGTGAGAGGAATTCGATTGAAGAAAATTGCAATAACGTAACTCATAAACATTGTTGATTGGTAAATGGATAAGGCTTCAAAATTCACAGATAATGATGTAAAGACTAAAGTTTATGAAACAGTTATGAGGCAGTACATGATTCATATGCGGTTCGTTCATTTCTATGAAGATGTGAATTCTGGATGGAGTATATGGGTACAGTAACTCTCTCTCTCTCTCTCTCTCTCTCTCTCTCTCTCTCTCTCTCTCTCTCTCTCTCTCTCTCTCTCTCTTGTTTGGAAATTCGCTACCCTGGAATTAAAGTATCGTAAACTAATGGGTTGGTTTTGAATAATTTTAATACCGAATTATAAGTGACAATAATACATCACAGAAATATGAAAGAACGTGTAAGCATTGGAAGCATTCATTTTGAGCGATTCGGCATCATTCAAATGCTAAAATTTGAATATTATGAGCTGGTAAGATTCAGATAATTAAAAGAGAAATATTTTTAAACCTAATATATTCATTACTTCTCGGTTTATACTGATATAATTTACTTTTTTTTCAAATCCATTTCACCTCGGTTAAGTGTGTTTACAATCCTGAGCCCTTCATTTCCAAGTAACCTATACTATTTTTACTTCTCGATAAATAGTGTAGTCAATTCTCCTCATGTAAGTGTAGCCATTTCTCCTCATGTAAGTGTATTTTCACAACTGGCCCCTTCCTTTCCAAGTTAAACTATGCTATTTTTACTTCTCGATAAATAATGTGGTCAATTCTACCTGAACTTCTCCGTTTTTGCTGCTATCATACCCTTCGTATGAATCCATTTAATTTCAATTATGTGTATGTTCACAACTGGCCCCCTTCCTTTCCAAGTTAAACTATGCTATGTTTACTTCTCTAGAACTAGTGAAGTCAATTATACCTCCACTCAAGCCTTTACCATCACTTATATTAAGGATTCGTCAGCGAACTTTGCATCACCATAACAAGCTCCATCATTTTCTCCAGATATTCTGAACCCAATTATCAGATCTCTCGAGCTCACCCAACTGACTGCAGTGCTATTCAGGTGGCTTGGCACATTCAACCTGTAGGTACACCTCTTCGGTTCCAGCTGGAAGCGATTCCTTTCGTTATTCTTCAGAAATTTGGCATCTTTTTCCATATATGGGACGAACAAAGTTTCTGTTCCTACTTATCCCTATACTGAATATAACCTTATACTGAATATATGGTATTTACATATTATACTATTTAATACATCAAACTCGTCCTGAAACCGCAAAGAAAATAAACTCTTGCCTTGATGTCTAGTTTTCTTTAAAGAACGTTCTTAGCTATATACTCCTAATCTGCGCCTAAGCCATGAACATTCAAATCCCAGTGATAATTGATTAAGTTAACTTCTTTTCTAAACCAAAAATAGGTAAAGGGCTACATACCACATGATTCAAGCCATATAAGAAATCTTACATGAAACAGAATAACGCAGAAGTCTTAGATTCACTCTTTGGTATCTTAAAGAACCAGTAAAGCACCTGCCGGTTTTCTACCATAAAAAAGAGAAAGAAAAGCTAAAAATATCTTTTGGTTGAATACTGCTAAATTGCCTTTGTGTTCGCAGGGATGATTGAGGTAATACAGGAAAATTATTGTGACAACCTGCGTCCCAGACGCAATAAAAGGTATCACTCCATCTCTTCATAGGTTGTTAGGCTTTATATCCAAATATATATGGAGACGTAAATGGAGGAAACAAATTCCATAGAAGTCGTGAAGTCTTTATATGGCTGATTTTGTTGCTGGGAAGGGAATTATATTTGCATATTTGACGACAATAATATAATAATATAATACAGGAAAATCCGGCCCCCACCTCTCTCTCTCTCTCTCTCTCTCTCTCTCTCTCTCTCTCTCTCTCTCTCTCTCTCTCTCTCTCTCTCTCTCTCTTCGTTTTTTAAAGATGTTAGGAATAAAGAAATATTTATTTGTTCCTTCAGACCTAATTATAAATAAGCTCGGTTAAAATATCCAAGGTTAATTATTTGCTATTTAGAACTCACAATATAATGGTCTCCAACTTGAAATATTACATATACGCCGTAGTATCGTTTTAGGATGCTTTAGCTTGGAAACTTCCAATAATAGCAAAGATACAACGTAAGACCATCTCTTATTTTTTTACATTATTGAGGAGGCATCCGCAGGAATTAAGATCATAAGCAAGTGTCATCGTAAGAACTCCTCTCCTGTTTAAGATGATAAACAACTACCAAAGGGAAAACGCAATAGTTAGAAAAGTAAGGTTTTCAGATTCGAATGCTAAATATTGCTATTTCTGCTTAAATTGCTCTTGGACATCTCAGAGAAGAAACTTTGAATGTTAATGGAAGCAAGTACAGAATAGATAGTTTTTGTAGATACGGGTTGAGCATGGTAACAATCATAAATATTTATTCCTTCAAGATAAAAATGTGTGGACTGACCGTTTTTATCTTCAAATGCGCCATTGTTCGAGGAGGATAACACTACGATGTTTCTTCCATGCTTGCTTCTATTCAGTATCTGACAACGGACAGAATGGTGAATTTGATCTGAAACATGAGGAGGGAAAAACGCCATATTTTCTCACACATCCTGATTATTTATTCTTAATGGGTCACTGTTATTGGTTTTGTGTTCTCTTGTTAATTCAGCTATAGCTTGACTATAATATGCTTATAAATTTCTGACTGAATTTGGAATAGGAGTCGAATTAAAAAATTTTCATATTACTAAAATTACAGCTCACCAACGGTGTTGTTTGCAACTCTACAGGAAAGGGTGTTGTCGTTTAATCTATCATTGCACGACCTACATGTTGATAAATCTGAAGAGCTTCGTGGAAACTCTCCCCTTCTTAAATCAAGGTCTACAGACCTTGTCCCCGATCTTCAAAATATCTGCATAGCTTCTATTCCGAAGGTTTCTGGTTGGACGCCAACCTTCAATTAGAGTATGTTCATCTCTTCAAATTTGTGTCACTCGCATGGGAAGAGAATCAACGCTATCAAAGCAGACCTTTAGCGATAACGTACCAAGTCATTCTTACAGACATGAATTTCGGCCATGTTATTTCGACAACAATGCCATTAACGACGGTCCCGTCAGCTTACTTGACTGAGTCATAAAACGGTACATAAAACCCATTTCGAAAGTCTGTTGTCTTTTATATTCGTCAAATAGTAAGTCGTTTCGTCTCGTTGGCTAGAAGGATTTTTTTTCCTTTTTATTCTCGAGGATAAAAGATATCCGAGGCTTTTCATGTACACGAGTAAGTAGTTTGTTTGTATGTCTGTATGTCAACCTCTGCGTCGAAGTTCCTCTATATATGTGGCTTTTTATTTTTCATAGACACTTCCGAACTGTCGTTTTCATTTATATAACCAAAATATTTTGTTTTTGTTTGTATTTATATAATTCTATTAACAGACATGTTTTCACAGCAATTTATTATATGATTCATTATGTTAGGAGTGTTATGAACTTTGTTTGCTCTCTCACTCTCTCATTATATATATATATATATATATATATATATATATTTTATATATATATATATATATATATATAGATGATATATTATATTTACACATACATGCATACATACATACATATGATGCCCATGTATTGTAAAATGAAATTATGCGTCCGTAAAGATATCTTTTTAAGCATATTGTGTCTGTCCTTTTTTTGATGATGTTAAATACAGCATTTTCTTTCGTATCAACTGGAAATGAAGGAAAAGAGACGAGCTTGCATTTCTTTTAGATTCTGCACTACTATGAAGTATTTTGTGACTACATATGATGTTGAAATTATAAAAGAAAAAAATAAAGT
>NC_087217.1:2255120-2267620 GCF_015104395.2 Macrobrachium nipponense | reverse complement strand
TTTCGTTGTCTACGGAAATTATAATAGTGCCACTGCTTCCGGTTTGTGTGATGCGTAATCGTTTCACCAGAATCATCTCATTACGAAATGCTCGTAAAATAATCAAGGAAACAGATATAGAACTGTGGAAAACTTTTGTAATCACTGAAAATTGAATCTAATCTCTTCCAAATTGGCGAAATAGCATATAATTAGTTTTAGGTAATCGACGCTTTCAGACCATAATAATCTGATCATGCCGCCCTTTTTTTAATAGTTAGTTATAATAAAATCACATTTGTAATTCTTTTTTACGGTCACTGATACTTTCAAATGCCACATATGTCTCTAAGTACTGTATAACCATCATGAAATGAATCGTGCAGGACACACACACACACACCACACAGCTCACACACATATATAAATATATATATATAATATATATATATATATAATATTATATTATATATATATTTGTATATATTATATATTTTATATATATTATATATATATATAATTTATTTAATTATAATATATATATATATATATATTATATATTAATATATATAATATATTATATATATATATATTATACATATATATATATATATATATATATATATATATATATATATATATATATATATATATATATATATACTTTTGTATTTTATCTGGAGGTATTAAAAAATTTAGAACTAGGTATTGTTAGCTCATTAGCAGCTAGGGAGACTATAGGACCGGTGAAAGACTACAATCAGATGTTAGGTTATGGATCGCAGGGTCAAGATTGAGTCTGACAAGAGAAAATCTGTAACATTATGTGCACGTGGTCCTGGATTGATAAAGAATAAGTGATTTTAGCGGAGTTTCACTTTGTGCCGTCTGGATTTGGGGAATATGAAAGGTGGCAAGTTTTAAGTGAAATCCAACGGTAAGCGACAGAAGAGATGTGATACTGCTGTTGGTAGATTTTGGGTTCCTAGAAAGAGTGAAAAAAACATTTGTGGATATGCTTTAGGAAATGTGCACGACTGCATGAAAATACCCAGTTTCCAATGAATTACAATCATAATTATATTTGACGAGAAAGGCTCTAGATAGATTGTTTTAGCAAAGTATAAATGGATGAGTTTTTAGCAAGGTATAAATGGATGAGTAAATTAATAGATGTTTTGTTGAGAAGTGTTTATTTAGTTGTTATTGTTTAGCCAAAGCAAAATTTCCGATGCACAGCCTTCCAGGTTTGAGAGTTACGGATGAAAAAGTTTCTGAAAAAAATTTAATGTAATTAAGACATGTTGATTTAGAAAAAAAGGAAGCAAAAGAGGATATGAGTAGAAAATGAGTGGATCAGGGTTTAAGATTAAAGAGATTGCGGTAGAAGGAGTAGAAGAGGGCCATGTCAAATTCTGTTTTGTGATTGGTAAAATAGGGACAGCTGTGAATGTATGTGGGTATAATAGTGTAAAACGTGGGGACAGAAACACGAACTGATCAAATGAGCGGTAAAGTAAAAGAGATTATTTTTGCTGCAGTTACATGACAGAAAAGGTCGGGTGCAGGTATGAAAGAGGATGGATTAGGGAGACAAAGCAGAAAGTGGAAGAGAAAATGATGGCAATCAGCGAAAATAGAGGGGAGAAAGTGGCAAGAGCTTTAGGGAAAATAATTTGCTTCAAATAGAGATATTTGCACGCGGAAGATAAAAAGACTCCTAAATTATGTACGAGTGATAAGGGTTACTTCAAATTTGAACAGGGTTACAGAAACGACTTTAGGATTCAAGGTTGGCAATTAATTTTTAGAATGTAAAGACAGCAGGATGATAAGTTTACTATGTTTGAATGATGACCAGGGCTTGTAAAGTAAGCCTTCATGAGGTGAAAGTATTTGAGGAGCAGAAATGTTCATGTACGAAAGTAAAAGGTTACAGAGACAATAATGATTATACGAGTTTTTTTTTTTTTTTTTTTGCATACAATAGAAAGTGTATGGTATGCTATTAATTGTGAAAATAGACATACGGAAGGAGGATTGATGAAGGAAAAACATTCTAAGTTTAGTATGTGTTGTGGATCTGAGGATCATTCATTTTCATGAAACAGTTATGTGAAGAGTATGCAAGTTAAAAGACTAAGGTATAAGTGATATAACGATATAGCAGAATCAGTAGAAGGGTAAAGCAAGGAAGGAGTTCGGGTTCGTGCAAAAGATTGTGAAGAGACTTTGGGTGACTATAAAAGCCGAGATGGGAATGCTATGGGAATAGTTGAGCCAAATCTCATTTCTCGAAGTGACATAATGATGTGGATTGTAAAGGGAAAAATTGTAAGCGTGGTCCCTATTCGGTGATGATGAGGGTACGTTAGGGTTCACCAATCTTTTTAGCAGTTGAGGTAGGAACTGGTAATAACTGGTGGTTTTTATCGTCTATTGACTGATACTATTTTCAAAATCTTGGTAAATATCATCGAGTTTTTTTTGGATATTTTTTGAATTTTTTTTCATATCCCTTCGTGTCATAAGCATGATCTCTAACATACTACACGTAAATAGGTATTAAAGTCCAGGAAAAAAAATTTTAAATTAAAGGATGCAAACTTTGTCCCACAGCGTCGCGTGGTAAAAATAATAAAGTAATTGCAAGAATTGATAACAGCGAGATACTAAAGGCCGTCGGATAATGTAAATATGATCTCTAACATACTACACGTAAATAGATATCAAAGTCCAGAAAAAAATATATTTTCAATAAAGAATGCCAATTGTCCCCAGCGCGCGTGGTAAAAATTAAAGTAATAGCAGAATTGATAACATCGAGAATACTAAAGGCCGTCGGATCAGGTAATATGATCTCTAAACATACTACACGAAATAGATATCAAAGTCCAGAAAAAAAATATTTTCATAAGAAATGCCAAAATTGTCCCCTCACAGCGTCGCGTGGTAAAAATAATAAAGTAATAGCAAGAATTGATAACATCGAGATACTAAAGGCCGTCGGATAGGTAAATATGATCTCTAACATACTACACGTAAATAGATATCAAAGTCCAGAAAAAAATATATTTTCAATAAAGAATGCCAAAATTGTCCCACAGCGTCGCGTGGTAAAAATAATAAAGTAATAGCAAGAATTGATAACATCGAGATACTAAAGGCCCTCGGATAATGTAAATATTGCTGTGTCCTTGAGAAACGTAGTAACTTATGACAGTTTTATATGCGATGTGTGATGTATGCGAAGTTGACTTAGAAACGAATAAAAACTTTTGAATAAAATACCTTTTTACGATATCTTGCATGAATCTCTCTTCTCTCTCTCTTCTCTCTCTCTCTCGTCTCTCCCTTACCTCTCTACTGATTCTCTTTTCGATCTCTACCATAGTATAATATTAATATACATATATATATATATATATAGAATTTTTTTTTTTTTTTTTTTTTCTTTTTACTTTTGTTTCTTTTATTTTTTTTTTTTATTTATTTTTTTCTTTTTTTTTTTTTTTTTTTTCTTTTTTTTTTCTTTTTTTTTATTTTTTTTTTCTTTTTTTTTTGTCTTTTTTGTCTTTTCAATTCTTTTTTTTTCTTTCGTTTTTTTATTTGTTTTTTCTTTTTGGTTTTTTTCTTTTTTCTTTTTATTTTAATTTAACTTAACCTAAAGAAAGAATATGATTAAACTTAATGTATAAATTATGGTTTTACCTGTTGTGTTCAAAAACTGTAATGAATTAAACTAACGTAATAAAGTTATTTCATACTTGAATGTGTAACAAGTACAACGATCCTCAAAGCGCCAAGAACCCTTGGTGCATAGCACTTCCCATTTAAACTTCTCTACTTCTAAACAGTTCGGAAACGATCAGTAGTTTCCGAACTGCCGTGGCAATATAGCTGATATCCCTGATATTTTCATTCTTTACATTGCTGATCTTTCCATGTATTTGTAGATTGATATTTATACCGAATGGCTTGGGTACGTAATTACTGAATTCATGGGAGAGTTTTATGTCCCTCTGTTGTATTTATAGATAAGAAGAGCATGAAATCTCTATTAAAGAATTCTACATTATTAAACTTTCTCAAATACTAACAGATCTAAAAACGTTTTTCTTTCTTTTCGTGAACTGAATTCTGGAATCTCATTCAGCCATTGTGCAATACTACAAAGAAACTCAACCAGTAGAGTTGTTACTGTTTTTGCAGTTTATGATTATTTTTTATTGAAGTTTTTGTGTAAAAGTAAATTTTAAAAGCATTCTTTTTTGAGGCAAGTGTAATTCATAGCTTCACAGACGCTGAATGTTCAGAAGATAATTTATAGCTTCACAGAAGCTCAATGCTCAGAAGATGAATTTTCTGCTAAAAGCACATGTGGGAAAAGCAATCTTTTACGTGCTCTTAAGGTAGAATGTATTACTCTGTGTTTTTAATTTTTCATATTCAACGTGCCTTTTTTAATATTTTTATTTGCCTTCTTAGATTCTTACGTTATCGTCTCAACATGCCAAAAGACCTAAATTACTTGGAGCTGAATCAATTATAATAAACTCGAGTTATCGAGGAAACAATGTAGCCTAGGATATTGGCAATTTTACGGATTTAAAAAAAAATTAAATATTCATTTATAGTATCGGTTGAATTGATGACAAAAATGGTTTTGATGAATACTATGGCTGCATTTTGCGAATTAATTTTATACCGATTTATCGCAATTTTTCATATAATTCGCTTTTCCTGCACGTCAGTGTTGGTCAATAGTTAGCCAATGCTCATATTTTGATGGACATAAACAGGGTTTCTTCTAAAATTAATTCTGTATGTTCAATTGCAGTAGGTTACTGTAACGTGGAGTAGAGAATCCGTAGATTCGTATCGCTAGATATTCGAACATCTTACAGCAGTGTTTCTTAACATTCTTGTGCAGCGGACTCCTTTTATTAAATTTACTCATGTAGCGGACCCTTTATTATGATAATTTCCCTCTTGGGTTTAAAAGTGATATATAGTACTAAAATTGCTGCCGAATTATTTATCAGTAGGTTATCTTCAACATAAATTTTACATTTGACTTAAAATAACTTTCACAACATTATCAATTTTTCAATTTCGCACACAAATTTTAGTGAACTTAACAACAACGCTTCCTCCTCACATCTCGAACCGTGCATAATGTGACGAATGGTGCTCTTTTTGCCGATTCATTACTCTTGAAATATTTGTCTCCGATCTGCTGAACTTCAGTCGTATTCAGTACATTGTTGCTGATCATAAATACCACTGCCTTCTACAAAGTTGTTAAATTGCACCCAACCTAATCTGACGAGCGCCATTGTCAGAAGCCAAGAGGATTTGGTGGTACAAAAATAGGGATTTAAGACGTTTTGGCCACAAATGTTTTTGACCACGTTTTGGCCTAAAATTTATGATACCGACGGCGAAATTATCCTACGGACCCCCGGGGGGTCAGCGGACCACACTTTAAGAAACACTGTATTACAGTATTGTACCCCCTGTACGTTTCAGCTGATTATAAGATCATATGGTGCAATGTTCTAAAACTATTTACTATGTAGAAATGTGTAAATTATTCAAATATTTAAAACGCGTATATTGCTTGAAATCACCAAATCACTGTATATTATCATTCAAGGAACTTTACTTGCCGTTTGATAAAGAAAAAAAAAAAAAACTTCATACCGTGTTCATATAAAATAAGAAATTAAATTGTAGATATCGTTAAAAGTCTTATCAATGAGACTTTTTAAAATGTTCATAAGCGATTGCGCTCCTGAATAATATTGTTTCCTAAGATACATTTTTTTTTCGAAGTCTTACAAGAATCCGAAGATGTTGATCAGCGTATAAATATTTTATTGACTCGTCTGATTTTGTTTTCGTCAGACTTCGGAGTCTTGAATATAGAGGATGACAAGATGAAACACAAACCTTTCGTCACATATTGTTTTTTATGGTTTATATTCTAGAGGCTTATATATAGCAGTTGACACATGATCATATTCTAGAGCAACGGTCGCCAACCTTTTGAACTTCATGGACCACTAACGTATAATTTTTAATTTGGCGGACCACTAATATAAATTTTCAAAAAAAGGTAAATACGTTTATATAATAATAATCAGAAACTTTCATTTCAGTAATATGAAATGCACCTATTATATTTAACAAAGTTAGTGTTAAATTATTTAGAAAAAAATGAACATTTAAAGTTTTCAGTATTACACATTTTAGTGTAATGTTTGTTCCTGCTTGTTTGAAATAAGTTTGTTGATTTTTGGCTCCAATGACGCTACTACAAGACGGAGAGCTGTTTTTATTTGAAGCCGAGATCCAAATTTTTAATGCCTAATCGCCCTAAAATGCTAAATCTAGCATTAAATATGCTAAATTGGCAACACTAGGTTCTCTGTCTTCTGTGCCTGAAAACGATTAAGAAAACAAAAATGGAAATAATTTCCCAATTTTTCTGCGGACCATCAAATTTTTTCACGGACCACCGGTTGGCGACCGCTGTTCTAAAACGCAAGATGCCCATGGTATAACTTTTCGTAGTTTTGAAAAACGGTAACAATCTCTTCAGTTAGTGTTTTTTTCTATTTCAAATGTAGCGAAGAAGTAACTTCTTCTCTTCCAATGGACTTGATGCAATGACGTTCATAGACCGTATGTGTCGATCTGTTGAATGAAACAAAATCTTGATAGGAGAGTCTGCTCTTGTCCTCAACTTTCAAAAGATCGACAAAATGGTGTAGCCTGTTAATCTGATTGCAGACTGAGAAGCATGTTTTTACTACGCAGGTCAACTGATACGTTTCTATTGATTATGAATACCTCTATATGATAGAGTGCTTAATTCTTTTATCAGCCAAGGTTCCTTGGACAACAATAACACGTTCGTATAAGGGGTTGTGCCTGTTTAATGTTCCTTACCGCAATAATCTAGTCAGCTGTGTTAATGGTGATTCACTCCAATACTTTGAATTGAATATTTCTAAAATAGTCATGATATTTATTTTTTAAAAGTGGATGGTTTTATCTCCTTTATGTGAATTGAATAATTGTGTACGAGGTGTAAATGTGCATCATCTTTATTTTCGTGTTATTATAGTTTAAATTTCGATGCGTCTTTAATAACCTTGCTAATCTTTAACGTTTTTCTTTTATTTTTATTTATTTGTTTATTTCTTTCGTATTTATTTTATTTATTTTATTTTAATTATTTTTTTAGGTAATTTAAACCCATTAATCCTGGTCCCGTCAGTGCACCTCATGCAATACACTGCAGACATTACTTAAGGTTCTTTGCAGCATCCTTTGGCCCCTATCCGAAGTCCTTTCATTGATATTACTGCAGCTATGTTCATATTCTATTTATTTTCTTACTCTCTGTCCTCTCTTAACAATTATTCACAGTACCACTGCGAGTTTTTCCTCCTATTACACCTTCCTACTCTCAATTTCCGTCTCAGCGCTGAATAACCTCATATCCCGAAGCGCTTGGCCTAAAATTTATATTCTATTGTATTCTATTCAACCTGGAGGTCTTAGTAACTCTCTCTCTCTCTCTCTCTCTCTCTCTCTCTCTCTGTGTGCATTAATTGCTGAGAAGAAATTAATTTGAAATGTCTAACATCTTTTTCTCTTTTTTTTCAGGTAAGAACTGGAGACTGACGAGTAGTAAGTTACTTATGTGTAATGTAAGTCTTTTCCTATACATATGGTTATAGGCTACATTTGATTGGCCAATTTTACTTAACGATATATACGTACATACATTTTCGTGTCATGTATATATGTTTTTGTATATATTTTATAATAATATACATAACACAAACACACACATATATATGTATATATGTATATGTATATATATATATATATATATTATATATATATATATATATATATAATGTGTGTTTGATTTTAAGGTAAAAGGTAAAAACGTGATGATTATATGAACAACGTTACAGCCACGAAGGAAAATGAAGAAATGAGATTCTAAGTACTTTCGTCTTATTACTAGACTGTGACCAGGTCTTGGTAATAAGACGAAAGTACTCAACATCTCATTGTTTCACTCTTTTCTACGTGGCTTTAACTTTGTTCATATATATATATATATATATATATATATATATATATATATATATATATATATATATATATGATTGTTTCACGCGCACGCATATCCGTTTTCATGTTCACAAACATTAAGCCACAAATACAATTTAATATCCATTTTTATATTAAACGATATTTGTGCCTTGATATTAAATACATCCATACCTCATTATGCATCGTATAATTAGGTATATTATTCGGCCATCATTAATTTTACAACGCCGTAAATTACCTCTCTTGAGATTATTCAGAGCAGGTGAAGTTCTCAAAACTGGATAATCGCTTTCTGGCGCGGAAGAGGAGTTTCGGGTTGGTTAATAGAAGACTTCAAGTACCTCACTTAGGAGCGTCCCTACTTGGGAAGGTCTAAGACACTTCACCATTTTCTTTTTGTTGCCCATTTTATTCTAAAATGAGACTCGAATTCTTTCAGTGTTGTTCTAGAAAAGCATTTTGAGAGGAATTCCTCACTCGAAAGTATTCTTGCTCGCCGAATATTATTTTATACAAATCTTTTTAGGCTTTTTCCATACCAGTTTCCTCCCTTATGATCTTTTCCTGTATCTTTTACTTAGGAAATGAATCCGTATGAAAATCTAGTTCAATTGGAGACGTCACCCTCGAGAACCTTTCAAATCTTTGTGGCTTCTTGTTGAGCAACATTACTTTCAGCTTTTTAGGGAAGTCTCTGTTGCTTACTTCAATGCTCAGATGCTTATTAAACACCCACACATTGTCTAACTAGATAATATGCTGCGATTCATTCGGCCTGAATGTGTTTACGGTAATGCTTTTCCAGTAATCTATTAGTGTGGTATAGTATCTTGACGCTTACACTGTTAATAATCTGCTATAATCATTTCCTTTAAACCTACTTTAGTGCAGCTTACAAGAATACTGTAAAATATTCTGATAGTTTTTTTTTTTTCTTTACCAAAAGAAATCAGAAGTCATTAAATTAACTAAACTTTCTCTTTTTTCCTTTGATACGTTAAATTTTCATTTAGTTTCAATTTTAGGAATTGGCAGCTTCTTTCCACATGGTTGTAATTTGAGTTTTTATTTAATTCAGGTTGAGATTGTAATTGAATAGTTGTCAAAAAAAGATCTGAGATAATTATTCCATCTGAATGGTTCACAGAATTTATTTACACTCGCACAGCTACAAAAGGGTGCCTGGAATTTAAAGGGAGAAACTATCCTATTCGTGTAAACAGTATATCTGGAAATATGGTTTGGTATTGCTTTTGTTCATTTTGGAAAGGAATCACAGTTAACATTTAAATTATCATCATCACAAAGCGGGAGAAAAAAAATTACAATGAAAAAGTATAGGCCAGCAGGAATTTTTAGATGGAAAAGTTATGTAAATATATATATATATATATATATATATATATATATATATATATATATATATAATATGTATATTATTATATATTGATATATCTATATATATATATTATATATAAATATATATATATATATATAGAGATTATATAGTATAGAAATAGGTATACATTAGATATGTATGTATATAGTATATATATATATATATAATATATTAATATATATATTAATATATATATATATTCTTATATAAATAGTATATATATAATAAATATATAATATATATATATATAGTAATATAGATATATTATAATATAGATATATTATATTATATATTATATATATATTATATATATATATAGAGAGAGAAGAGAGGAGAAGAGAGCGAGAGAGAGAGAGGCGAGAGAGAGAGAGAGAGAGAGAGAGAGTTTAGGATATGCATGTATATTTCCAGAAGTATGTTAACCCTAGTAAAGGCCATTCTTCGAAAATGAAAAGATTTCCGTTACATGTTTTATGATCAAATCTTTCTACCTGGGATGATACAGTTCTGCCGCACGTTTCCCTATAAACATCAGCCTTGGCTTCATTAGGTTATTAAATTAGCCATCCCATTAGCGTGTTAATTCAAAATAGGATTATCTTAATAAATGTAATTAGGGCAATGATAAATACCATAGATTAAATTAATGGCGCAGCCTACGATATTCAGTGACCAAGACTGAGTGTTCGAAACCGGCTCTACTCTAAAATTACTTAAAATGCAAAATTGAACCTTGTCTTTATTATTAAGATATTTTTTTGCTCTCTTGCGCGATTAATAATTTATGCGAGTAATGCATTTCAGAGAACGTTTAGTCAAGAAAGTCTATATGTAACTAAATGCAAAATAATATGTTAACTTTTCCATTTAGGTATGAGGGCAAGAAAGTAATGATGTTACTTTCACCTAAGGGGTTTTGAAGTCTTGTTTAGTGGTAGAGATAAAAATGGTCTCGATCTGAATACTCTGAATATTTTTGAAATATTCAAATATTGTTAACATATAAAGAAAATTAGTGAAATAAATGAAATTAGGTCAAGGGGAATGAGGGATCTTCGTTTCAATTGTTTCATTTACGTGCGTACAAGTTATATTTTGTATAATAATGGACTAATGTTATAGGTGCTTACACTTTACCCCGTTATAGATAATGGCCCCATTATTGTAACATTTATATATCTTAACCGATTTATATGTACGTGACTCTAAAGTTAAAAACTTTCGTCAATAAATGGAGGTGTTGTACGAAAGCATATTTTCATAAAGTAATATACATATATAGCATATATATACATATATGTATATTATATCTATTTATATATTTATATACTATTAAATATATATATATATTATAATATATATATTTATATATATATGTATGTTGTATATTTAATAAAGAGGGTTATACTTTCTAACGAGAAACTCGAAAACAAAACAGAAGCAAAAGAAAATAAGAAAGAAAAATATTCTGTTAAAATGCATTTCCAGTCCTGGCTTACTTCCGGGCTAACGGCCATGAAAGGATCTGCCTCCTGATGCTAATATTTTTTGTTTTCATTAACTTCAAATATAAGCTCTCTCTCTCTCTCTCTCTCTCTCTCTCCTCTCTCTCTATCTCTGTTCCTCCCTCTCTCTCTCTCTCTCTCTCTCTCTCTCTCGTCCTCTCTCTCTCTCTCTCTCTCTCTCTCTCTATCTTCTCTCTCTCTCTCTCAGCATGAATGTTATGCAAAAGACTAATTGTAATTATTTGTCCTAAGTTATTTGACGATATAATGGGTGATGTAATTATAATTAATAAATGAAACATATTAATGTCTTCAAGTCTACGAAAACGAAGGACTTGATAATACCGTGTCTGGAGAAGGAGGTTGGCAGATTGTTAGAGGCACTGTTATGCTGCCCCTGTGCCAACGTATTGATAAGAGCCAGTGACTTAAATGTCATAGTTTATCAGAGGGACTTTGATTTTACACAGACAGAAATTACTATAAAGAAAGAAGGCATAAATAGATGCCTGTAAGATAACAATTAGGAAGGCAAATTTAGACAAGTTTATATTACATAGCCAGAAGTCATAAATATATTTCTTTAAGATAAGATAGGAAGGCAAATTTAGACAAGCTTATACTATTGCATAGCAAGAAGGCATAAATAGATCGATGCCCTTAAGATAACAGTAAGGACGGCAAATTTTATATTGCATAGTTATGTTGGTAGAACATTTTTTGGTGTACTCGTATTAATATTTATGTAATATGCAACTATTTTTTATGAAAGGGGCAAATTTAACTTGAATGCTCAGACCGTAAGACAACATAATTTGATTAGATAATGCTCTCACCAGTTGAGGTAGCTGCATAATACACCACTTCTCCTTTAACTTATCCGGTATTCATCAACATTTGTCGACGCCCGAAGATAATGTAGTTTACATAGACTCTGGAGTTTTTGGGTTCCATCGCTATCTCCACCAACGGAGATGTAAGTCGAATCCATTTTCCTAAATTTACATACACGTCTTGATTGTATGTATGTATGTATGTATGTATGTGTGTGTTATGAATCGTCCTATTGCCTTAGTTAATGTTCATTTACTATCGCATTTATTGAGTTTATCTGTTTCTTCGTGTATGAGATATATAAATTTAACGGTACGTATATCATCTCATGCAGTCAGCCAATTAAAAGATAATTTTTTGAAGATATGTCTTCATTTAATAAAGATATATTGACCTGAATTATGTTCATCCTCAGAGCTAAAAACTACGATACCTTCCGAATTTGTATTGCTGTGATCATGCGTTGCATTTCTGTAAAATGTATTCCCCTTCCAGTCTTGTTTCAACATTCATTTCTGCCACCTATTCCGTCGATCCTACTCTTGGTGTTTCCCTCCGCCCAGTGCGTTCAATTACACTTTCTGCATTCCTAACTTTCCCGAGAAGCGGGCTTTTCATCTCGACTTTCCGTAGGGAATTAT
>NC_087217.1:2232620-2250120 GCF_015104395.2 Macrobrachium nipponense | reverse complement strand
GTGTTGTTTATTTATGTTTTTATGTTTACGTTTAGTTTAACGCTGTCACTCCTCTAGGTCGGTCCTTAACTTCTTTGTTCTGTAACTGCTTTCAATCTTTTGTCAATTTTTTGCTTATTTTATGTTCATTTATCTTTCATTTTAATGTATGTCCTTTTAAATAATTTAACTTCCTTAATTTTAATGTGTATATTTTGTACACTTGTAAGAATAACTTTTTTAACTTTTGCATTTCTGAATTTTTAATACTTAGTTTTGTTTTTACAATTTTACTAGGAAATTTATTTTTCATTTTAACAGCCTGATGATGTAATTAACTTGATAATTACGAAACGTTGCAATAAAGACAGCATGTACATCTGTGTGTGTCCTCTTCCCTTCATTGATGGTTATATATATATATATATATATATATATATATATATATATATATATATATATATATATATATATATATATATATATATATATATATATATATATGTGTGTGTGTGTGTGTGTGTGTGTGTATGTATAACTAAATTAAAATGATCACGAAAATAACTCCTGTTTTTAAACTTTAAATTTTCGTCTGCACAAAACTTCTGTTTCAGGTAAAAATAGAAGGTATGTATATATATATATATATATATATATATATATATATATCTATATATATATATATATAGTATATATATATAATATGTATGTATATATATATTTATATATATATATATATATGCACATGTATATGTCTGTATATATGACTACAAAATATATTCTGTTAAAACAGAACTCCATCTAATAAATGGAGATTAGTTATATTTCGAAGACAACTGGCTACTTCAATTGTCAGTTGAGGAAGAGACTTCTAAAGGTATGATAGTTTTTATGGCTCCTTTTATTATATGTATATATATATATATATATATATATATATATATATATATTATATATATATATATATATTATATATATATAATATATATATATATATATATATATATATATATATATATATAGTATATATATATATATATATATATATATATATATATATATATATATATAGTATATATATATATATATATATATATATATATATATATATATATATATATATACGTTGTGTGTGTGTGTATATACACAAGCAAATGTTAAACCACAAATATCTTTTAATATTCACTTCATTATACCTTGAAAATAACGTAAACCCAATGGGAGTTATACTTGATAGGTAAGTACAACGTCATTAGTGGAATTCGAACAGCTGTCTGGTTCAGAAACATCAATTTACAGTGATATTTGACCACTATTATCAATTATAATTTTCACTGGGCTCCAGCTATTCCCGAGGTATATTACACGTGAATGTAAAAATATTAGTTAATGCGACATGCTGTATATACATACACACATATCTACAGGTATAAAGAAACGTACGCGTTTTAGAGAACTAAATTTATACCTGGCTTTGTTAGTAGAATATGCAGAAGTGACTGTCATAGATGATTTAAATGCAAAGGTAGATGATAGAGACAGAGGTGTCATTGTTGATAGGATGGAGTCCCTGCTGTAAATGAGTTGGGAGCGAGTCGTCTGGATTATGTGGAAAGAAAGGCTGAAATGTTGTAATTATATTGTTTCCCAAAGGAAGGAGCAAATTCACGAGAATATTTGATAGAATGTTTTAGTAAAGAGAAAATGGATGCAATGGTGAGATGAGGAGTGACTGCAATTGGTATATATCTTAACAGCGAAAGTGTAAATTATATTAAAGCGAGTTTAGCCAGAAAGAAGTGAGTTAGGCCATAGGGAAATAAGGGTAGCACGTAAGGAGGAACTAGATAAAAATGGACTACGATTAATGTTTTGTGGTGATATGAGGTGCAATTGCAAGACAAAATTAAGGATCATTTTCGGGTACACTAGAACATGATTAACTTATAACTGATTCACTTAAGGTAGATTCTCGGATGAGCCTTATTCTTACGAGACGTTTGTTTGGTGGCTGCTGATTGGCTGGTACCGGGAGGTAGGCAGCTCCCAGCCAATCAGCGGCCGCCAAACTAACGTCTCGTAGGCATAGGGCTCAACCAAGAATCTACCTTAAGTGAACCAGTTATAGTCGGGAAGATATGTTAATTCGGGAAGTGAATATGAGGAAGTATTGTTGGTAGAATTGCAACTTATTCTAAGGGGAACAAATGCAGAGAGGAAGAGTATTGAACAAAAATGGATCTCAGAGTAAAAGAGAAACGAACGTAGAGATAATATCTCAGTATTTTTAAGATTTGATGAACATGGAGAATAGAAGAGACAGAACTGAATGATGCAAGAGTGTAAAGGTTAAGTATATGTTTGAGAATGCTTGTGGGAGCAGCTGTTGATGTGAGGAGGGCAATGAAGAGGTGAAGAAGGGAAAGATTACCAGCAGAAGTTGAGGGAATTACGAGAGGGTTGCGGCAGTACAGTGGATGTGCTTTTTGGTTTGAGAGTTAATTATACCGTTGTTAGTTAAAAACCGCTTGTAGAAACTGGGTTCTAAGAACCTCTTTCTCTCTCTTCTTCTTCTTCTTCTTATTTTTATTGTTAGGAGTGTCGAAACAATATCTCATCGTGAACTGGTTCTGAGAGTAATTTATATTATTGCATTATTTCTAATGGACGATTGAGGGTCAAGTCTAAGAAGGGAACAGGCAGCTAAGAGCGGCCATCTTGAACACACGCTGACGAACTGTTATTATCATCTCAAAATCTTATTGTATATTCATGTAAATAAAGACGGGGTATTGTTTAACCATCTGTTTTTATCAGATGTTAAACATTTTATTTATATATTAAGATAGTCGAGAACATTGCTAAGTAAGATTACCCTTTCCATAACATGCTCATAATAAGTTATTGCGTACGCTCGTAACAACTTTAGAAAGAGAGAGAAACTGGAGGCCTATGGCCAAAAATACTTGGAAGTCCTCTCCAAGCGCGGTGACCGAAGCAAGAAGGGAATGGTGGGGGAGGGGGTGAAAGGAGCAGATAGACTGGTCGGAGTTTGGCTGCCAGATGTTCTTTGATCACATCAAGGTCGATATTGATGTCCCTTGAAAGGAGCCATCTGCTATCAACTTCCAAACATCTTTCAAGTGCCGGCTCCATGGAGAGCGTTCCTCGAGAAGCCTTCCGTTTATGGTGGATTTAGTCGTGTGGAGTTAATTCGAGTGCAGCATAGAACATTCGTTAACTCTCAATTCCCATATTGATAAAAAAATTTGAAAAATAAATATTACTTGCACCCACTGTAGTCATTATAAGGTCATATGGCTTATACTTAAATCACTTTTATACTTTTCTTCTCAAATCTTTGACGCTGAGTTATTTCGAAGAACTTAGCAGTTACCAACATAGTTAGACCGCGTATGTATGTATTTGTATATATATATATATATATAATGTTCATCGAAAATAGCGAAATTAATGTCTCCTAGATTTTTGTGGATGAATCTCCACATTAATTCTAGCACTTTGAGATCAGGAGCTTATTGTGTTTAAAATCATTAAAATCATAATATACTAAGCGTAAAAGAATTAGCCGTTCTTATGAAATTTGGACGAATTTCCTTATTAACTAGAATATTATAGGTTATAGTAGTAGTAGTTGTTGTTGTCTTTTGTTATTTTTGTTGTTGTTGTTATTTTATTATAATCAACATATCTATTTAAGCGCAACCAAATGTAGTTCCTCTCAATGAATGATATGGAATATTTTGGTTTTCATCTTTACAATGATTTTCTATAACTTGATCATACAAAAACTTAAGTTATTTTGTACTGTATATTATTATTATTTTTTTTTTATTTTTTTTTTTTTGGCATGGTTGCCTGTCTAATATGTTTTCCTATATACGCACGTCGGAAGAACATCTTGTTGGAGAGTGTTGATAACACTCTATGAAGTCCTTATACAAACAATATGTTTCATTCTCTATCATAGTCTCTCTGTAATAGACAAGAGGAACTCATTTGAGGAATTAAGCCTGTTATCACTATTATTGCAACTTAGTATATTTCCTTATTCCCTTTCCTGAAAAAAATATGTGTAGTCCAACATTTTGAGAGGTCATTCATCTTGGCGGTCGGAGCTCCAGATAATTCGTTATCATCCAATCAGTCAAAAACAAACAAACAAACAAATAAAAAGCAAAACAATACCGCGGATAAGTCCGCCTTTCTATTCCGAAGTCTGACCGCGTCATCAGATAGCATAAATCCTCCAGAAGAAAAGATTGAGGATCCTCAGTAGAAATAATCCAACCAACGCAGACAGGGAGAGAAAAAAGAAAGACGAAAAGGAGGACGTGGGCAAAGGGGGAGGGAGAGAGGCATGGCGCGTGGAAAGAGAGAGAGAGAGAGAGAGAGAGAGAGAGAGAGAGAGAGAGAGAAAGAGAGAGACTGGGAATAAGTGAGGAGGATGGGGATGGGGTAAGTGGGAGATGTGAGCCAGAAACAAGAGATAAGGTAGAGGAAAATCGAGGAATAAGTTTTCACTATTTCGTTGACCTGTTATTCTTTATATTGGTCCTCTCTCTCTCTCTCTCTCTCTCTCTCTCTCTCTCTCTCTCTCTCTCTCTCTCTCTCAATTTACAGTGTAATGGTTTTGCTTTTTTCTTTTTTTTTCTATTTGCACTTTCCGATTGCTTTGTCGGGTAAGTAATTGGTAATAATTACAAAATTCTTACTGTTGTGTGTTTCAGCTCTCATTCATTGCTATCTGAAATGTCTCACATTTCAGATAGCACTTTTCTACTTGCATCTTTAATATGAGATCTGATATTCCCAGTATATTAACCTTTCAATTCTGTTTACTTCCCTGTAAATCAACCTCTTATGCCCTCTAAAGCTGTTGCTCACGTTTTTATTACCCTCTCTCTCTCTCTCTCTCTCTCTCTCTCTGTATCATTTATTTATATTTCATCTCCCTAACGTTCAGTACATGGTTTAGTTCTCCCACTTTCATTTATTTAACCCCTTCTATATTTCATCCATTTTCTCCAAATTAGGTTGATCTCAACCTATATGAATTAAAGATGCATTTTTGCATTTTTCTCATGAACTAAGACTTATATTCGAATTGTATTTCTCACTCAAACTAAAAATAATGATAGTGTATATCCAAATATATTGCATCCATCAAATTTGTCCTCCATCTCCTTTGAATTAACAAATACCTATCATTAAAATGGTGAGAGAATTAGTAAAAATTAATTTTCTCAGCATATCCTCCTCCTCAGCTGTCCGAATGAATAACCTTTGTAAGCTATGCGTTCCCAACAATTAAACCCCTTTCGAAACAAATTTCCACATGCCACTCCATTTGTAATAAAGTAACTATTAATACCTATATGAAACTATAATAGCCATTATAATAACAGTGATAATGCCTTTGTGAGACCATTTCATTGTTAAGTAGTGAAGAAGCGTAACGATGGAGTGAGAGGGTGCTCTTTCTGGATGTTGATGAAAAATGTGCTAATCACAGCGTCCGCATCAGGAGTTGCCGATTCCGGACTTTCGACAGTTTGGCGGATAACGGCATAACATTAACTTTATTCGGGTATTTTTTTTTTTCGTTTTGATTTATGATTAAAATCTTACTGAAGATTGATCGATATGTAATATTGTGTTTTCGTCATGTTTTTCATTTTGCCTCACATCCGATGTTGAAGAGTGGGTTTGGATGTGTTTCTCACCGAGTAGGTGTGGTTATTCCTGATGACTCTTCACTTATTCGAAGGCTATGGCCGGGCCGGGATGTGCTCCTTACATTATAAGAACTGTACAAAATAAGATAAAAACAGTCGTGTATTTCCTTTGCATGCAATTATTTTAATCAACAGTTAAAGGAGTAATGTAAGTGGTATCATAAAAGCATTGCCACTGTTGTTATTATTATGTTTATTATAGTTTCATATACATTAATAGTTAGTTACTTTATTACATATTTTCAACGACGTCTGGTGAATCCATACCCATCATCAACGCCTACCACAGTATTATTATTATTATTATTATTATTATTATTATTATTATTATTATTATTACTATTATTATTATTATTTTTTTTTTTTTTTTTTTTGCTCTATCACAGTCCTCCAATTCGACTGGGTGGTATTTATAGTGTGGGGTTCCGGGTGCATCCTGCCTCCTTAGGAGTCCATCACTCTTCTTACTATGTGTGCCGTTTCTAGGATCACACTCTTCTGCATGAGTCCTGGAGCTACTTCAGCCTCTAGTTTTTTCTAGATTCCTTTTCAGGGATCTTGGATCGTGCCTAGTGCTCCTATGATTATGGGTACGATTTCCACTGGCATATCCCATATCCTTCTTATTTCTATTTTCAGATCTTGATACTTATCCAATTTTTCCCTCTCTCTTCTCTTCAACTCTGGTGTCCCATGGTATTGCGACATCAATGAGTGATACTTTCTTCTTGACTTTGTCAATCAACATCACGTCTGGTCTGTTTGCACGTATCACCCTATCCGTTCTGATACCATAGTCCCAGAGGATCTTTGCCTGATCGTTTTCTATCACTCCTTCAGGTTGGTGCTCGTACCACTTATTACTGCAAGGTAGCTGATGTTTCTTGCACAGGCTCCAGTGGAGGGCTTTTGCTACTGAATCATGCCTCTTTTTGTACTGGTTCTGTGCAAGTGCCGGGCATTCACTTGCTATGTGGTTTATGGTTTCACTTTTCGTATTGCACTTCCTACATATGGAGAGATGTTTTTTTAATTTTCCGTCTATCGTACTTTGAACATATCTGGTTCTTAGGGCCTGATCTTGTGCCGCTGTTATCATTCCTTCAGTTTCCTTCTTTAGCTCTCCCCTCTGTAGCCATTGCCAATTGTCATCGCTGGCTAGTTCTTTAGTCTGTCTCATGTATTGTCCGTGCATTGGTTTGTTGTGCCAGTCCTCTGTTCTTTCTGTCTCTCCTGTCTCTGATATTTCTGGGTCTTCGTCTGCTTTTATTAGTCCTTCTTCATGCACTCTTTAGCCACTCGTCTTCACTGGTTTTCAGATATTGCCCCCAGTGCTCTGTTTTCTATGTTGACGCAGTCCTCTATACTTAGTAGTCCTCTCCCTCCTTCCTTTCGTGTTATGTATAGTCTGTCGTATTTGCTCTTGGGTGTGAGTGCTTTGTGTATTGTCATATGTTTCCTGGTTTTCTGATCTATGCTGCGGAGTTCTGCCTTCGTCCATTCCACTATTCCTGCGCTGTATCTGATTACTGGCACTGCCCATGTGTGTATGGCTTTTATCGTATTTCCGGCGTTGAGTTTTGACTTGAGTATCGCCTTGAGTCTCTGCATATATTCTTTCCTGATCGTGTCCTTCATCTCTTGGTGTTTTATATCTCCTCCTTCCATTATTCCCAGGTATTTGTATCATCTATGTGTTTGATGTTTGCTCCCATCTGGTAGCTTTATCCCTTCAGTTCTCGTTACTTTGCCTTTTTGTATGTTGACTAAGGCGCATTTTCTATTCCAAACTCCATCCTAATGTCCCCAGATACAATCCTTACAGTCTGGATTAGGGTATCTATTTCCTTGATGCCTTTACCATACAGCTTGATGTCGTCCATGAACATCAGATGGTTGATTCTGTTGCCTCTTTCTTGAGTTGGTACCCGGCATCCATCTTCTGTAGTACTTTTGTCATGGGAATCATGGCTACTACGAAGAGTAGTGGGGACAGTGAGTCGCCCTGGAAGATCCCTCTCCTGATATTAACCTCCTGCTAGTCTTATTCCAGAGCTTGTAAGTATTGTATTCCAGTTGCGCATTGTATTTTTTGAGGAAGCTGATGGTATTTTCCTCTGCCCCATATATTTTCAGGCATTCTATTAGCCATGTGTGTGGTATCATGTCGAAGGCTTTCTTATAGTCTATCCATGCCATGCTTAGGTTGGTTTTCCTTCTCCTACTGTTCTTCATTACCATTTTGTCTATCAGGAGCTGGTCTTTTGTGCCCCTACACTTCCTTCTGCAGCCTTTCTGTTGGTGGGGGGGGATGGTGTTTTGTCTCCTCTAGGTAGTTGTATAGCCTTTCACTGATGATACTGTTAGTAACTTCCACATTATTGGTAGGCAGGTGATAGGCCTGTAGTTACTGCTATATTTCCCTTACTCTTGTCTTTTTGTACTAAGGATGTTCTTCCTGTGGTCATCCATTTGGGTGCTTGGTGATTTGAGATACAATGCTGGAGTTGTTCTGCTATTCGTGGGTGTAGGCCTTGAAGTTTTTGAGCCAGTATCCATGGACTTCATCGGGACCTGGGGCTTTCCAGTTTGGCATTTCTTTAGTTGATGTCTGACTGTGTCTGTCGTGATCTCTGTGAATCTTTGTTTTATTCTCCCTGTTTCTTCTTCCTTGACTTCCTGGAGCCATGTTGCATGTTTGTTGTGTGATACCGGATTGCTCCATATGTTTTCCCAGAGTCTCTTACTTGGTTCGGCTTCGGGAATTTCTGGGTGGTTGTTGTCCTTCCACCTCTTAGTTGGCTGTATGCGTTTTCTGTTTTGGTGGTTGGTTTCCGAATAGTTTGTTCTGTTGGTATCGCCTTTATTCCTGTTCATGTACCGTTGGATCTTATGTGCTTTGGCCTTAAGCCTCTGTTTTACATCTTCTATTGTGTTGTTTAATCCCCTCTCTTGTACTTTGTATTTAAGCCTCTGTTTTACATCTTCTATTGTGTTGTTTAATCCCCTCTCTTGTACTTTGTATTTCTCGTTGAGTTCCTCCCTTGTTTTTGCTTGCTTCTTAGCCTTTTTTCTGCCATCTCTTTCAGTTTACTCAAGTCAGATCTCATCACCATGATTTGCTTTTCCAGGCGCTTTTCCAAGGAGGTTGCTGTTTTGGTTGCTGTTGGGTTGGTTGTGCTGGTGGTTGTGGTGTTCGAATTCCCATCAGTTCTGCTACTAATCTTGCTCCTGCATATGTCAAGTTATTTGTTTCTGTGATACTGGTGGTCTGTATTATGGCCCAGTATTTCATTGACCTCACTTGTTTTCTCCCTTAATTTCTTGGTGTAGTAGGCTTTCATGGAGGGGATCTTTGTTCTCTCTGTATCTGGCTCCATCCATTGTCTAATCTTTTCTACCCATTCCGTCCTCTCTGTTACTTCGTCGGTGTTTCTTCGTGTGTCGTTGTTTGATACCTCATCCTCCCTGTCGTCTTCTGTGGCATCGTCTCTAAGTTCGTCTTCGTGTAATTCTTCTCTTTCTGTTGGGGAGAGCCAGTTCTTTTTCTTTATGTTCCTTGCTTGGTCTGCCAGCCTCTGCTCTGTTTGGGGGGGTGTTATTCCTCTCATTCCAGATGTTGACCAATCTTCTTCTATATCCTCTCCGTCGGGTTGCTTCTGAGTAGCATCTCCATATTTCCTTTATTTTCTTCTCTTGTCCATTTCTTCCTTTGCCTCTGTAGCTCCAATCTCAGGCCTGTTGATTTTTGTCGTTGTGGTGATCAGTTGCTGGATGACGACCTCCAAGTACCTGACCGTCTTCCCCTTCAATTGGGTTGAATACCTGGTTGCCGGACGAAGCTCCTCTGTTGCCAGAGGTTCCATTTACGTCGTTGTCGTTTAATCCTTCATTTCTTTCCATCATTGCTGAGTTTTGCTATTTAACCCATAGCGTGGTGGACCCGCCGTAACCCCATCAGGGATAGGTACTCATTTACAGCTGAGTAGACTGAGGAAATTATGGTAAAGATCCTTTCCCAAGGAATCAACGCCGAGGAGAGCGGAAACCCATCCAACGACTGACCAAAGCCAATGTTGCTTAACTTTGACTTAAGTCTATTGACGACCTAACCCACTCCTCCACGGCGCCACATATTATTAGATGAGACAGGATACAAATACCAAGAAATAATAACATTATTATTATTATTATTATTATTATTAGTATTATTATTATTATTTTACAGTCATTGTACATGCTAATATTTATAGAGAAATAATAATACTCCACACAACACCAGATCGTTCTTTCGAATCACTTAAGTGACCAAGAATGAAAGAATGGAATAGACAGGTAAAAGAAAATGCGACTATTTTGATTGGAAGTACTTAAAAGTTAGTCGTCCTTCACGTGGAAGTTTAGAACATTATTTCTTGGAGAAACTTCTTTAACTTCCGAACATACGCCAGGCTGCACATATTTTATTTGTCATATATATATATTATATACTCCATTGAAAGAAATTTTCTTTCTTGATTATTTTATCACACGGAGACACGGAGTCTTACAAAAGAATATATATATATTTTTTGGTGAGTCTGGTAGCAGTACCGATGTTTAATTCTAGTAAAAAAAAAAAGTTACTGTTATCATAATATACATATCTATATATATATATATATATATATATATATATATATATATATATATATATATATATATATATATATATATATATATGTGTGTGTGTGTGTGTGTGTGTGTGTGTGTGTGTATGTATTAGAGAGAGATAGAGAGATTAATATGTAAGGGCCCTCCCGTTTGTGTGGCATGCATTTTCAGGAAGTAAACAATTAGATTCTGTTGTTAATCTATCTCTCTCTATTTGTGGCAACTTCACAACTAGGTAGCTAATTACTGGATTTACAAATAGGTACCTAATACTGGATTGAAGGAAGACTCCCTTCATCCTCATCGATCATCGAATACTGCTCCTCCAGTTGTGAAGCGCCTCAGTGGCGTGATCGGTATGGTCTTGACCTGCCACCTCGGTGGCCGCGAGTTAGATTCTCGGGCATTCCACTGAGGAGTGAGAGATGTGTATTTCTGGTGATGGAAGTTCACTCTCGACGTGGTTCGGAAGTCACGTAAAGCCGTTGGTCCCGTTGCTGAATAACCACTGGTTCCATGCAACGTAAAAACACCATACAAACAAACAAAACAAACAATCCTCCAGTTGTGAGACAGACGCATTACCACTAACCTGTGAGGCGAGAGAGAGAGAGAGAGAGAGAGAGAGAGAGAGAGAGAGAGAGACTTAATTGTTGAAATATTCTCTTACTGACCGAATCAAATCTTGATGTCACTTGTGTTGATGTTCTCGATGTTGTCGCTGTGACCCCTGAGCTCGTTTGGAGTTCGTACTCCTACCTAGGCTTTTAGATATTATTCCTAAGAAAATAATGATTATAAAAACTGCAACGCAATAGAACCGTGATGGGGGTATCAAATATCGAAATAGTCACCTGTTGCCTCAATATTGCAATACAAGAGGCCGAAGTCACTCGTCCCCAGATGGCTCTCGGTTAGCTTTCAATGTCAGGAAACCTCCTTCTGTCTCTTAGTTTCATTATTCTGATTACTTTTATGGGTGAAAAATTAACTCTTTGGCTGCAACCGATAAAACATCGGGTATTTATCATAGGAATATGTCTCTCTTACATATCTTAGCATGGTGTTATCTCAGTTACCTATCCTTTCTAGATTTGTCAATAAATTACCCATTTTAGTGAATTAACTGACAATATGTATAAATATTAAAGCATGTTCATGCGAGAGAGAGGTTAGAACCTCCCCCCCCCCCTCCTACCCCCTACCCCCCCCCACACACAGGTGTCTTAATTATGATCAACAATACATGCAGTAAACAGAGAGAGCCTTCAAACGCAGTTCATGAGATGAGAAATCGAAGCATAACTCAAATTTGCCTATACACGAAATGAATTCATTTACATGCAAGTATGTTGTCTTAATATCCAAATAAATGTAAGATTAAATGATAGGATAAATTTAACCCAACGTGGCCCAGCTTGTTAGCAACTTGCCTTCTGGTTCCTTTCCTTAATCTTTTAATGATGCACATAATTTTTACACCAGCTAAACTTCAAGATCAGAATGTGAAAACGTTAAATTGTCAAATCTTACTTATCCCTGACAGCCGGAGCATTTTCAAATATGAAAATGCTTGTTACATTCAGATAAAAATTGGGTGGAATGTGGGATTGTAAGTTAGATATTAATAGCGTTAGATAAGGAACAAAATTATAAATGGGAATATATTAGTGAATAACTTCACTCTCTCGTTTCAAGCTAAGTAACTGAGAAACGTAATGCAGGTGACGATTGCTAAGCTGCCAGGTATATCCTTGAGAATTTTTTTTATTGGTTAGCTAGCTTGCTCCTTTGCACAATGTTATTAGATGCTCTTGCTGAATGAAAGGGATGACGAAGAGAAATAATGAATAAGTGCTTAATTTATTTCGCTACTTGTCACATAGTGCTGAACATATTACAAAAATAAAATATATATATAAAAAGAATTTCGAGTTCATATTTTAATATTCAAGTTTGTCTGGTCTTGAACATTTTTATTCCCGTACTTGTTTTCACTTTCCTTTCGTACGTTCCTTTTTATTCCAACTGAAACCTTTTAATTAGGTTTTGTAGCCTTTCCTGCCCCTATAGTGCTCTTCTCGTCAACTTTTCAAATGGATTTACGTCCTTTTCTTGGACTAATAGAGGGTCGGTGCCTTTTATTCTCCTCCACTACAGTGCTAGACAACCCGAAGTGGACGGCTAGACACTTCTAAGGGTGCTGATGAGTCTAGGGTCATGGTACATACTGAGGAGGCTTCTGACCTCCCTCTTTCCTCATTATCTAAACTTAATACGTTCCACTCCGTCATCAAGAAGATAGGATGGGAATGTTTTCCTTTTTTTATTTTATATTTTACATGATGTATGTATTTTGTGGCATATAATGTTTCTGTAATCGAATATCGTTAATGACCTTCGTCGTTGTTCCCATACTTAACAACCGTTGTCCTCGTGTTCAGGGTATTACCTTTAGGTCTTTTGATAAGAATGTTATAACGTGAATGGGCCTAGGGGCAGTTAAAGATTATTTTTAGAGGACTCTTGTTTAGTGACACGGAGATTTATGTGAGTAGTAAGTCGTTGATAAAAGCTTGCAGTTATGATTGTCAGGTCTATAGTATCAGAAACAGTATCCCATGAAATATGGACATGAATTCTTGGAAAACGTGTGCAAGGGTAAAGCCATCTATTTCAGACCCTTCACTGTTAATATTTACTGTATATCAGTTTCTGTTGCTCGCCCTCTACATTATATTGATGGGCAATTTGGAAGGCTACTAAGATACGCGAAGAAACGGGCGTTCTGGACCTTAGTTGCTGTTAAGTATGATAAGCAATACAAAATCAAATTCTATCAGTAACCATACTTAAAAGTAATAGTCAGAATCACGTGTTCCTTCTTGAAATAGATACTAAAAAAAGTGTCGCTGGCCTAGAGCATCCGATAACAGTTTAGCTCTTCTTACACCAGATCACTGTCATCTGGACAGTGGCGTTCACTGCTGGCAACTCGAGAATAGTATTTCCCGAGGGAATAGCTGCCATCTGTTATGGTCAACTTGAATTATCTCTGGCAATAGCAGAGCGATTATTCCATTTCGTATTTCGACAATTGGTGATTCATGCAGAAACTTAATATTTCCCACAGCTGTTGAAGACTCGTGTGGGGCAGTTATTCTCATATAGTAACCGTGTGCATATGTACTTTCGGTTGTTTGTCTGATGACTATTCAAGATGCTGAGGTAAGGGAAAGTTTTTTCGAAAATATATGAGTTCGTTTATGTGTAGACAGAGCAGTCTTTTTTTTTTTTTTTTTTTTTTTTTTTTTTTTTTTTTTTCGAGCCCCATTGAATTTTCATTCCAAAAGAATTCGAATCCAGCCCATCTTAAATAAAACGAATAAAACTGCTTGCACACTAAAACTCCGGAGAGAAAGATGATCTCTCTTCAGAATAGAAATAAATTCACTTTATATTGCATTTTCATCAAGCGATCCTCCACAAAAGAAAGGAGATTCGCTCTCGAGGAAAAAAGAGGGGTGGGGGGGGGGGGGGGGGGGGCGGCTTCCTATGCAGCTGCCGCTTTATTTGATCTACATTTTATATTTTCAGCCACCGAGGAGGAAAGGGAAGAAGTTGAAACCAATCCGTGTATATTTATTTTTTTCAGCAAATTTGCGTCTATTTTTTTTTTTTTTTTCGAATCTTGAAGTGGTGCACTAAAGGTTTAGAAATGAATTCTGATTGAGATTATGAATTTATAAACAGTAAATGGCATGTGTAATGATGATCAATTGTGTTCGGGATCTACTCTTTAATTTTCTTTGCAGCATTTGTGCAAGTACCTTAGGTATGATAATATAACTTTTTTTCTGTTATTTCCGCCAAGAAGCTGGAGATTCTGTCTATGTCTGACGTTACGATCACGTGAAAACTTATGTTTCGATAAAACTATGTAAAAACATTCATTGGGCGCCTCCATCCAGACGATTCTCTTCTAAGTATTTTCCGCCATGAAACCGCCGGATATTTGTTTTAATTTTGAAGGACTTGCTTAATTAACACGGCTCGGGTAGACCTGGGGGTGTTCAGCAACTTCTAAATACCTGGGAGACCTGGTCTTCCCAGTAGCTTCCTAATTTTGTGTATCCATGCAGGGAATGAGTGTTACTCCAAGGTCTCTCTCTCTCCATTTTGTCAGTATAAGGATGTTTGGAAAGAGACAAAATCTAATTTGTTCCCTTATATAGCATAAGACAAAAACCATTTTCTGTGTTTTATATTTATCGAATTTGTTAGACCCACCTCTACCTCGAGACTTGTTAAAACCATGCATATAAACTCAGAAATTTTTATAAAATCACCTTATTATTATTATTATTATTATTATTATTATTATTATTATTATTATTACTTATTATTATTATTATTATTATTATTATTATTATTATTATTATTATTATTATTATCATTATTATTATTATTATTATTATTATTATTATTATTATCTCAGTCATCCGGGTTGCATCCTGCCTCCTTTGGAGTTCATCACTTTCTCACTATATGCGCTGTTTCATGTAGCACGCTCTTCTGCATGAATCCCGGAGCTACTTCGGCTACCAGATTTTCCAGGTTCCTTTTCAGGGATCTTAGGATCGTGCCCACTGTTCTTATGATTATGGGTACAATTTCCACTGGCATATCCCATTACCATCTTATTTCTATTTTCAGGTCGTGATGCTTATTAAATTTTCTCTCTCTCTCTCTCTCTCTCTCTCTCTCTCTCTCTCTCTCTCTTCTCTCTCTCTCTCTCTCTCTCTCTTATCATTATTATTATTATTATTTTTATTAAGTCGAAATGCCTATTTACTGGGTGGTTATCTCTTGATAATTATGAAATGAGGTCTTTTGCTAGATTTGACAAATCCTGTACTAAGGTAAAGGTGAAAAATTCAACTCATAGTTCCCTAGCTCTTTCGTAAAACTTATGTTTGTATGTTTCTCTGGAGATTTAGAGTTTGTTGGCCCATTTATGTGTGTGGGTTTTAATTTTAAGTGAGATGTAATGAAATGCAAAAGTTTATTTTCAAAGAAATTGAGTTATGCTTTGTGTTCGACTCTGCGAAATATAAGTATCTGCTTGGAAATGTAATAATGTGTATTTCCTTCACTCCCTTTTCTTTGAAAATGTCGAAGAATACTAGTCCCAATTGATATCTCCGTATATGTCGTAGATATAAAACTAAGTTAGCTTATGGCTGTGTGGTGTTGTCACCTGCGTCTACCAATTTTAAAACGACAAAAAAGGATACCAAATAACTACTGAAACAAGTGTCTGCTATGTCACTGTCAGCCAGACAAACGGTCTTGATTAAACCAACTGTGTTTGGTCAATTTCGTTTGTCAGGGAGTCGAAGTTGCGTCTTTTTTTTTTTTTCTTTTTTTTAGTCTAGGAAAAACACCTGTACTCAGTGTTACCTTAAAACTTGCAGAGTGGACGGCAGGAAAGAGAACGTACTTGGAATCAGTGAGAAACTCTTACTTTTCCCTTATCGAACAAAAACTACGTTTAATTGCTTCATCTGTGTGTATTCGTTGCAACACCGAATTACTCTAATTGTTTAGAATAATATCTTTTGGTTTGTCTAAGCCCAGCGATACACATCAGGAATCTTAACCTTTACTCTCCGGACCATAAAGTAAGGGCCAATGTCAGCACAAAGCCGGTTCACTGTGAACCATCCTACATTGTAAAGTGAGTTACCTATCGTTGAGTGTTTACAGACTTGTAAAGGGAAGTGTTCTTTGGAGAAAGGTTCAAGAGGTTCAAAGCAATTGCCTTTCTGAAAATTCTGTGGTGTAGGAGGCTGAAATTTGGATTGCTCTCACTTCTCGTTAGGAACTTTTGAAGTTATTTCTCAAGATGTGGGTTGGCAGTTGCTTGTTTGAGTGACGAGGTTTGTTTGTTCATCTCATGAGCTGTGTGATTGGGTATTGTTCTCGTTCGCATGCAGCATGAAAAGGATTGAAGCATAATAAATCTTATTTGCCTTTCCAAAAACTTTTTATGAAATGGAGAATTATATAACTTCTTTTTTCTGTACAACTAAATGAAGAGATACACATTCATTTCCGGTTTCTCTTTGTCAGATTGCTTAGTGTTTAATATTTAAAATACTTCAAGATTATGAATATTTAAATGCATACTATTGGAAGATTGATATAATAGCGTTAGGATTAAACACTGTGTAAATCATTCAAAGTCGCTTATTTGTTTTGCACAGTTTCGTATTTTGCCTTTAGACGATTGTTTTAGAGTGCAAAGGAAAAAATACACTTGTTTTACATATGTAGATCTAGAAAAGGGGCTTACGATTGCTGATAACAGATTCATCGTGGTGGTGATGTGAATCTTAGAATATATGTGAATAGATCTTTAATATGTAAGCTCAGTATAGAGCTTGGATTAGAGTAAGTGATCTAAGGGGGCGAGTTTTAGACGTGCGCTACTCGCTTGCCTAAAATTGTTTTTGATGGATCGTTGAAAGAATTGTAGAAAAGTACAAGGGGTGATGAAACTTCGTGGTGGTGTAAAAGTATGTGGTTAACTAATATTTGCGTTTGATAATGGTACTAAATGGTGATTGTGAAGAGAAGCGGCTGATATCGGTGAAAAAGTTGGAAAGTATTCGTGAAAGAATGAAACTAAAAATGATCGTTAATAAAATTGGATGTGCGTGGACAAATGGGAGCGAAGCAGACATAAAGCAAATAGAGGTAAATGCGGATTTAGGGAAAATGCAAGTTGTTGAGTGCCTTAAATATTTAAGAAAAAAATGTGTTTAGATTGTAGTTCATGAGAGACGTTAGGTATCATACAATAACTGAAGGAAAGGGAGTGCGTCATCAAAAAAAAAAAAAAAAAAAAAAAAAAAAAAAAAAAAAAAAAAAAATTAATTGCAAGAAATTGTTGGAGGGCTCATATTTATGGAAGAGAATATTAGGTTACATATTGAAGACAATAGAGAATGAAAGCCCTACTCGGGGTAGGAAGGGCGACATTATGGAAAACGTAGATGGAAGGAAGTTGAGGAAAAACGTTTTTCACCAGAAGAAATGTGGAT
>NC_087217.1:2220120-2230120 GCF_015104395.2 Macrobrachium nipponense | reverse complement strand
GAAACGTAATTTACTTACGGAAATGGAAAATACTAATGCTGCAATTTTTCCTCCTGTTGTTATTGTCTCTTAATGGGAACTCAAAATGCCTCTTAAGTTGTAAGAAAAATAAATTTATTTTAAGAAGGTTTATTAATGGGGTTAGACAGTTTGAATAATATATTAGCCATGGCAATAAGTCGTAAATGGGTACCACCGTCTGTTGTAGTCAATCAAAGGACATGGGAGACCTCATTCTACTGGGAGATATTTTATGTATATATATATATATATAATATATATATATATATATATATATATATATATATATATATATATATATATGTGTGTGTGTGTGTGTGTGTGTGTGTGTGTACCTCAGATGCCTTGTGTTTTTCAAGGATTCAAGAATCATCAGGCCTTCATGGGTAGTGAAAGCAGATGAGAGTAGAGCTCTAGCGAGGATCCAAGTAGTCTGATATTGATCATTGCAAATTTTGAGAGGAGAACTATCTGGAAAATAAGATCTGAAGAAGTTAATAACTTGAACAGAATATAATTCAACTTAAACAGAACTGATAATGTCGAGATGCAGAGGCTGATATTGACTAAATTTCAATAAAGCTCATTCAATAAAAGACAAAAATACAACATTTCAAGAACATACAGGAAAACTGAACCAGTGAGAGAGATACAGCGGCAGAGGCGCTAATTGATGAACTGATGTAAAGGCTTTTTCAGAGCAAGAACAGTCGAACGACTGATTAGGAGCAGTAAATCTGAAACAGAAGAGGAGTCTTCAGCCTCAGTAAGTTACCTCTTAAGCCCTAATAAGTTAGTTTATAGCCTCGCCAAAGAAGGTGTTGTGAGCTCGGGGTTCAAAGTTATAACGCCGTAAGACGCATAAGGAAAGAGGAAGAAATGCCCGTGTACCTGCGAGATTTTGTGAAAGTAATAAGTAAGAAGAGGGAGGAGGAAGCAACCGAAATGGGAGTGGATGGAAGATCGAAGAGAAAAGAAAATTTAATGGAATAATTGAAAGGATTAGAGGAAGAGAAAAAGGGGCAATGGGCGTTACAAGTTAGGCGTTGCATAAGTGTTCCATTGCATCAGTAACAGAATAGGCAACAGCCCCATTACATCTTAAGTTAGTGTTCGTGTGTGTGTGTGTGTGTGTGTGTGTGTGGAAGTACCTCTTGATCTGGTATATTGTCAGGTCTTCCATATAATTAATATCAGCTTGAAAGTCAAATAGTAACGGCGACTTGCATGAAAGGGTAAGCTGAATCTAGCTCTAAATATGTGTAAGTTATATGTTATGGTTATGTAAGTTAGCTACACGTATGTCCAATTTTTTGCGTGTTTATATAAGTTGGCTATATGTATGCCTTAAGTTATTTGTGTGTTTATGTAAATCAACTATATGTGCTTAAGTTGCGTGTGTGTTTATGTAAGCTCGTTTTATATATATGTCTAAGTTATATTTGTGTTTAAGTTAGCTGTATGTATGTCTTAAGATATGCGTGTGTGTTTATGTAAGTCAACTATACCTATGCATATGTCGTGTGTGTTTATGTTAGTTTAGTATAAATAATGTTAGTCTGGTGGACAAGTATATTTTGAGGAGAAGACTTTTGAAGGCAGATACAAATATATGATCAATGGAGAAGACAGTGAATACGAAACCTTAATATTTATAAAACGCATTTTAAAAAAACCATGTCGAATGTAGAGTCATTGGTTTATGACATGTATATTTTAGATGACCCATGTTGCCAGGTACATAAGGCCGTGTTGAATTCAGCGTTCATCTTAAGTCAAATGAAAGTAAATAAAATAGAAGTGATAGGTATTTCATACTAATTATTATAGAAACGAGGACAAAATGTTGAGGATAGGTTAGATTATTTGTAGACTGAGAAATTCTTCGTGTCAGGAGACCAAACTGGAGTGCCAGTGTTAGTCTGTAACTTCTTATTTTTATAATTTTATTATTGTTATTTCCATTTTAAATTCTATTATTATTTTTAATATTTGTATTTACAAAATTATTACTATTTTTGTCTTTTATTTTTATCATTACTAATCTTATTTTTTTTATTATTTTATTTTATTTTATATTTTATTTTTATTTTATTTGTGTTTTGAAATTTTATTATCATCATTTTACTAATTTTATTTATATTTTTATTTTGTTTTATTATTTATGTTTTTTTCCTTTGTCGATGTAAGTTGTGTTGAAGGAGGTAAAATTTGGATATCTTCCAATACTAGTCTGTATCTTTACTGGGATGAAAGGAAAATTCCGTTTGGAGTGCTTTTTTTATTTTTATGTTTATTTTTTAATAGGTAAACGGTTGAATTCTGCTTGCAAACTGACTTTACAAATATATTCCAAAAATAATAGAACAAAACGGGCTATCAATTACATCATTACCCGTCTCATCAGACATTTTTTTTAAGCACACGGTGTTAACCAGAGCGGAATACAGTTTTCTGTATAGTGACAAACATTAGAATATCAAAACGGTCAAGAGCTGAATCCACGAATCCAAACAAAATAATTTCTTAGGCATTCGAAGTATGTCATATATGTGGCTACAACGAGGCATTCGAAGTATGTCATATATGTGGCTACAACGAATTTATTTAGACGTTCGAAGTATGTCATATATGTGGCTACAACGAGGCATTCGAAGTATGTCATATATGTGGCTACAACGAATTTATTTAGACATTCGAAGTATGTCATATATGTGGCTACAACGAGGCATTCGAAGTATGTCATATATGTGGCTACAACGAATTTATTTAGACATTCGAAGTATGTCATATATGTGGCTACAACGAATTTATTTAAGTGCAGAGACGTTGAACGGGAAATATTTTCTCCAATTAATAGAAGCCGTATAGTTGGGAGATTCATAGATATTACGCTGGGACGCAGTCTATCGATGCAAAGAACTTACGATGTGATGAGAATTAATGTGTAAAAAATTTTTGGAATTTACTGAAACGCTATTTTATAGCAACTACGAATATTTTGTGGGCTAGAGCATAGGATAAATTCTCTCTCTCTCTCTCTCTCTCTCTCTCTCTCTCTCTCTCTCTCTCTCTCTCTCTCTCTCTCTCCTGCTCTCTCTCTCCTCGGTACTCGCCGAAATACTTTGAGGAAAGTCAACAGAGTAAATCTTGGCAGGCGACACGTGCCACCTGTTGACGCAACTCATCTCGGTAAATTTAGTGTCCATAAACCGCCGTCAGTCATTTCATCTTGGACCATATCCCTTTATTTAGTACAACTTCGTAATTCTTTGGCTGCAGTTTATATTTTACTCGGCTGACTGGAAAATATTTTTGCCATAAGCGAACTAGAATTTCAAATTCCTGTGAATTAATAACCACTTCTATTAAAAATTGGGAATTTTCTGCATATGGTCAAGCAATTTGGAAGTAATACTGGAGTAGTGGAAAGTTTTCTTAAATGTATTTGTTTTCTAACTTGTCCATCAAATAAATTTTGTCATGCAATTCACCTTCCCGTCATCTGTCATTTTTATTTGTCAAGTTTATTCGTTTATTTATTGTCAGTGTCAGATGTGCCACTGCAGAGGTACAAAGGGAAATGAAAGAAGGTTCAGGCAACTTCGTATTGTCGAAAAAGCAAGAAAAATTGCCGGTTGAAATATGTACATCAAAAGTTATGTTGGGTGCTGAAAGGTTATGAAGATCACAGACTTGAATACTCAGGCATAATGGTAGAAGAGTTTATAGAGTTCGTAACTATACTCTGTTTTTTTTTCCATCTGTCCATCCGCCTGGGGTGTTTGCGCAAGGTACCACTGCGTCCCGGGCTTTAAATAATATCCTATTTCGAATATTAACGGTGTAATTCGAATACAGTAAATTATCAAAACACTTTTCAGTTGTAAATGTACACCCAGATATCCTTTTATTTACCTAAAACTTACACATAGTGTAACTATTTAAAACCCCGGATGCAGTGTTACCATGGGAAAACACCACAGGCGGATGGACAGATGGAAAAAAACAGACTGTAGGAAGGAAAAGAACCGTTTATGATGTAGGTAGATGCCCAGTACATAGAATCGAGATGTACCTCTGATGTTGCTTTTTAACTTCTGTAGGGAAATGTTCAGGCCGTAAAGCACTAAAATTAATTGGAGAATATTTACAACAATGATTGCCTTGTAGTATTTCTTTAAAGTCATCCTCTTATGGAAAAGATTTCGCAGACATACGTAGGGCTAACTAGTATTTTAGAAATAATGACTTTTCAGTTTGTTTTGTTGCAGGATTCATTAACTTCGACGAGTAGAGATTACAATTTTGCAGTTTGCGTGAATTGATTTGGCTAACGTAAATGAATGTTGATAGACGATTAGTTGGTATTATAAATTCGGTATGAAAGTGGAATTTGCTAGTTAATAGGCTGAGTCGCGAAATCTTACTTTTCAAGTTCCATTCTCTCTCTCTCTCTCTCTCTCTCTTCTCTCTCTCTCTCTCTCTCTCTACCTGAATATGAAGTTCATTGCTTTCCAATACCTTTTTTTAATCAGTCCAGTGTTTTCTAGGTTTTCCTTCTCTCCTACTTCGTAACCCACTTCGCCCGCATAACTCTGTTTTCGCCACATGACAAAAAAAAAAAAAAAAAAAAAAAAACAATGTGCCTACTCATTACTAACCTTTCTACCACTTCTGCATATTTTCAAATCTTTTACCTTTTGAGTTCCTATGTTATGCAGAACAAATATTCAGTATACTAAACAATTTTT
Source organism: Macrobrachium nipponense (assembly GCF_015104395.2). Classification (NCBI taxonomy): domain Eukaryota; kingdom Metazoa; phylum Arthropoda; class Malacostraca; order Decapoda; family Palaemonidae; genus Macrobrachium; species Macrobrachium nipponense. The sequence continues at coordinate 2,225,345 of NC_087217.1, read as the reverse complement.
TTTTCACTCACATTAAACATCCACACTCACTTCTTAAACATTCCCGAGTTCTTCCAAAACTGTTGCAGATACCCAGATATCCTGATACTCTTCTTCCTTCCTCCTTTTTGTGTTTATCCTCTTTTCTCATACTACTTTCATCAATTATAATTACTCTCAAATCCCTCCACAATTCAGATGTTTCCATTCTTCTATCATCTATATTGCTTCATTTTCCTCCATAACCTTTGACTAACATTTACAAACAAATTTCTCCTCTTACAAACACTTTCAGATTGTTTCATTAGTTTCTGCAGTTTCTTTTCACAATCCTCAATCATTCCTGTGTTGTCTGCTAACTTCGACCAAACCATATCCCTGAACAACCTATTCTGTCATAGAACAGTTTACCCAAGTCAAAATCCTTGTTTGACTTTTCACATTGCTCCATCATTAAAGATGAAAACAAGCCATGGAAATGTACTTTTATCTCAGACCCAGTGGTAGTCTAATGTCACCCGGTATATAGTTTTATACAAGCTGCATTTCCATCATATAAGTTGTGATGATTTTCAACAGCTGTTTATTTTAAAGTACAACCTCAACACTATCCATAGCACCTCTTATCAGTTGGAGCAAAGTCTTTCTCTAGGTTCACACTCCTCTCTTACTATTTCATAACAGGTGCTTCAGCTATATGCCCTCTTCTTTCTTCTAGCCCCACATTGTTGATCCTAAATCAGAATTTTACCATATACCTTTACGAATATTTTATGTAGTATGTTACTGTGATTTTTAGTGCTGCTTCTATCACCTGTGCATTTATATAATGGAATAATAAATCCCCTCACATGTGAGAAACACATTTCTTAGAGACTTTTTCCTAAACCAGACATATTCTACAATCCCTGGTTAGACGCTTATGCTATCACCATCGTTCCGCATCATCTCACTTGTGGTTTTCTCTTCCACAAAGTATTAATTGCCCTCCATTATTGCTCAACAGCCATTCTAGTAATGATTCTCAAAGTGACGTTAAGACTTCCCACTTTTGCGTCATTTCCTCGGTCATCCCTGCTATCCTCTGCTGAGTATACAAAATTTTCAGTCCATCGACCGAGGACTGTTACATCAGTCATAATCTCTCCATAAGCACTAATTATTTTGACATCCATTTGTTGATTTACCTTCTCTGTAAAACTACTACTTATTACCTCTTAAAGTTCTTGCTCTCTTTCTTTCCCGTATTTTTATTACTTACCACCTTTCTTTTACTTTTTATGATTATCCATCTCCTTGTATGGCATTGCATGGTCCTTGTGTTTATCTTGTTATTTTCCCGGAAATAATAATTTTCCTGTACTAAACTTTTCGTTTCCCTATCTGAGCTCCTATTGTATTTATTCATCTTTCTCATCACTTAGTGTATATATATATATATATATATATATATATATATATATATATATATATATATATATATATATATATCCAAAGGTGTGGTTAAAATTCAGGCATATAGTTGGGGTAGATACGTTTTAAGTTACAGTACCAAGAGTATAATATATATATAATACTATATATATATATATAACTATTATATTATATATAATATTATATATTAATTATAAATTATAATATAATAATATATTTATTATATATATATTATATTATATAGATATAGATATTATATATAGAATATATTATATATATATATATATATATATATATATATACTATATATTTATATAGTAATATATATACATATATATATACATTAATATAAATTATATATGTATATATATACTACTACTATATATATATACAATATAATAATATAAATTACATATATATCGCAATTTCAACCTCACCTATGCTTTCTTTGACATTCTGGATACATTTTCTAGCCTAAGAATCAAATAGCCCTAAGGTAAACAGCGAATGTTCTCAGATTTAATGCCTGGTCTCGACCCTGATCTACGAATATATATTCCTTTTGTTTTCCTTCATTTCAGCCGTTAGCAGAACATTTTCCATGGTGAAGATGGATACTCAGTAAATCCGATCCCGACAGGCGCAAGTATGCATGATCCGAAAGAAACTTGGGCTGAATAGTGCCGTGTTGGAAATCGATTCCCGCGGAAATGAGATCGAGACCAGGAAATCCAACCAAAGATTTTCTTCGTCTATTTTCTCTGGGGAGACTCGATTCCCACATCAGAGAGCGTGTCCAAAAAGTGCAGGAAACCTGGAACGTAGGGATTCCATGAGGTGAAAATAATTATTGTTCCAGTAGGTTCTGATAAATGCATGTATACATTTATATCAAGGTTGTATGTTACACTACCAGATGAAAGGTCGCCGACTCATTCAATTTTCAGTAATTCATTCACTGCATGTGACAGAACCTTTGTTCGCTGTCCATTGTTTTCATGGAACAAATAGCGTTCGTTTGATCACTGCGAGCCGCCAGAAAAATGTAAATTGGCTCGGGAGAAATACTCGTACTAAACCTGTTCGTTGTCTTCCTTATCTCCTGGTCAAAAGAGTTAATTGTTTCTCTGACCCCTCGCTGCCTAAAACAGGAAATTCGTTAATGAATTGTTAGAAGCGTCAGGCTTCTCTGCGTCAAAGGCCCTCTTATACGTACTGTTTTGGGAATACGTTGCGGAGGTAAAATATGGTAATCTCTACCAGTTCCATTTCCCGAAAAACGGTTATGGGGTACAGGATTGGGATGTGTTCTACTTATCACCCCTCCACCCCTCCCCCCCGGGTCACCTTCTTTCAGCATCTACCACCCAGACTTTCTCTTTACCAACCCCCCCCCCCCCACCCCAGTAAATCTGAATCCGTGTAATTCTCTCTTATCTCATTCTCCATTGTTCGCCCGCGCCTTTGATTTAGGTGAACTCGCCCTCCCCCTTTAATCCGGCTGAATTAACGAGAATTGATCTTTTTGCGTGATTATATCTGAAGGGGGAATGATTAACATAATAGGGGTCAGGGCAGCACTGATATGCAAATACTATGTATCTAGTCCTCAGCACACACTAGTGAAGTATAATGAAGGGGTGTGAGTAGAAATGAATCAACCTCTCCTTCTCTTTCTCTCTGAAGCACCTTGCGTGCCCTTAAATACACGAACTTACATACGCGGTAACTCATCGTCCTTTTGATTTTATGTCTTTTCCCTTTTCTGTAAAATTGAACTATTGAGATAAGTTTTTGTCTGTCCGCCCTCTGATCTAAAAAAAACTACCGAGACTAGACGGCTGGAAATTGGGATGTTGATCATCCACCCTCCAATCATCAAAAATACTAAATTGCAGCCCTCTAGCCTCAGTAGCATTTGTTTTATATCAGGTTAAATTTAGCCATGATCGTGCATCTCTCACGGCTATTGGTGCCAACGTTCCAGGCTACCATCCGACCGTGGCTGAGAGTTTAGGGGCTGCGGCTGTGAGTTTCATACAGCATTATACGCTGTACAGAAAACTCGATTGTTTCTTCGGGGTATTTTTTATTTGTGTAAGGTTGCAACGTAGTATGTTTAACTTACGTATATTTTAAAATCTAACGTGTTTTTTGATGCTCGGTAATTAATGAAATTTTTGATTTGTTCACAAATGCAGAAGGGGGTGGGGCGAGCTGCTCAAGAGTGACAGTGTAAAGTTCTTTTGTAAACCATATTGAACCTCAATTATGTGTTTCAATTTAATTCAAAATTTACACTATTCCCAGTTTCTAGTTTTCCTTATTTACACGAACGAGCATAGAGACGTTATATATATATATATATATATATATATATATATATATATATATATATATATATATATATATATCTATATATATCTATCTATATATCTATCTATATATATATATATATATATATATATATATATATATCTATCTATATATATATATATATATATATATATATATATATATATATATATATATATATATGTATATAGATATATATATATATAGATATATATATATATATATATATATATATATATATATATGTGTGTGTATATATATATATATATGTATATATATATATATATATATATATATATATATATATATATAGATATATATATGTGTGTATATATATATATATATATATAGATAGATAGATATATATAGTGTGTATTATTATTATATCATAGTATAGATATATAGATATATATGATATATATATATATATATATATACTATATATATATATGTATATATATGTATATAGATTCTATATAGATATATTAATTTAATATAGATATATATATAATATCTATACATATACATTATATATATATATTACCTAATATGATATATACATATATATATATATATATATAAATAAAATATATTGCATATATATAGATATATATATATATAATTTATATAGTATATATATACATACCTATATAATAATATATATCTATAATATAGATATATATATATATATATATATAGATAGATCTTATATATATTGATAATCTATATATATGATATATATCTATATATATATAAGACAATATATATATATATATATATTAGTATATATATATATTATAATATAATATATATATTCTAATATAATATATATATACAATATTATTAATATCTCTTATGAATATCTATATATATATATATATATATATTATATATATATATGTGTGTGTATGTATAAAAAATATATATATATATATATATATATATATATATATATATATATATATATATATATATATATATATATTACCACATGTGAAAAATAAGAGAGGGGAGCAGGTCATGGCTGGTTTCGACTTTATTTACAAGCCGTAGATGGAGGACTGAGACGTAGTATTAGAAGTAACAAATATATATAGTACAGAGACAGTACTAACGAACATAAAGGAAAAATCCATCGCCGTCAACAAAAAAGATAATAAAAAAATGTTATAATATTCAACAAAGAGATATCAAATTGTATGTATAAAGTATATGGGTTAGGTATATCTTAGATTTACCAGATCACTGAGCTGATTAAAAACTCTCCTAGGGCTGGTCCGAAGGATTAAATAATTTTACGTGGCTAGGAACCAATTGTTTACTTAGCAACGGACCTACAGCATACTGTGGGGTCCGAACCACACCGAGAACTAAAGTTTTCTGATTCCGAGTTGGCAGAGCGGGGAATCGAACCCGCACCCCGAGACCGGTAGTCGAGCACGTAGCCCACTCGTCCA
>NC_087217.1:2195120-2212620 GCF_015104395.2 Macrobrachium nipponense | reverse complement strand
TTATTCAAGATAAAATTTGAAAACGATCTACTGCTCAGGAGTTGCAGAACACTAAAAGAAGACCAAAGACGCATGCCACATTCTTTAATACCGTCCACGTCGTGTTGTTCAAGTTATTTCATATTTTCCTTTCTTTTCCAATATATTATAAGGTTTAATGTGCATTCCCAATGTCAAGAGGGATTCTCTAAGTGAAAAATGAGATCCGGAACGCTATGTAAATTTATCCCGAAGTTATTTTGAATTTCTCCATAAAAGCACCAGTCGAGTTTCTCAAGTTTTCGTGGGGAGAATCGCTTCTCCTAAGCTCGTAAGTAATATGATCTACTCTCCTGTTTACTGGTAAACTTCCACTTATCCTGCAATTTCCATCATCGAGAATTTCTGTTGTGGCTGAATGAGGAATTTTTCATGATGTTATTTTGCAGTTTTGCGTTTATCTGGTTCCTTGTATCTTCAAGAAGTTTATTTGCAGATGGCGCTGTAAGAAAGGGGATAGTTTTTATATTTTACTACTTGTATACCGGAACAGAAAACAGGAGAAAACTAGATAACTGTGACCAGTGAAATGAAATAGCGCTCATTTAAAGGTCTGCCATTATCCTAAGCTGTCTCGTCAAATTTTGAGTTTTCCGGTAGAGGCAAAGTCAGTCGTATGAATAACTACGTATATACGGTATATTGTAACGCTCTAATGCTTAAGTTCTCTTATGTGTGACTTTGGTGCTAGATTCATATCCCATTGTTAACACAGTGGCAGATGGTTTGAAAATTAAGGAAACCTTTCGAAAATATGAAAATGTTCTGGTTGATTTTACCTCTTCACCGTAAAGTACAATTCATGGAAAGTCTGAACTGGGTAATTAGAGCAACAGTCCGTTCACTTGTACTAAGTTACACTGGGATAGTTTCCTATTTTTTCGGATCAGGAAGTCAGTTTTCTCTCCCTCTGTCATGTACTTAGTATGTTTTCGTATTAGCTAAGTAATTCATGAATGATTGCTCTCCGTAAAATCTTTGAAATTCAGTCACAAACTAGGCCACGAGAGCATGCTTGATGGCATCATGTTCAACCGCTAAAAAGGTCGCTTTAGTGAGCAGATGTTCATGAATGCATATCTGTTGAAATTCGTGTTTTCTTGAACCATCGTAACCCATGGTATCCACACACACACAAAAAAAGTTTAAATGAGAATTTTTTTTAAGACATTTTCATGAAATCCTGAGAAAGGAAATATTGGCGTTGGAATACATTTTTCCCGTGATGGAGGCTGAAAATAAGATGTCGGCAAAAAAGGACATCAAAGAGTTTCAAGTGATCACGCGCTCACTTCCAGACTTCTTTCTGCCTGAATGATTATCTAACAAAAGTAAAATTAACTATTATGATTTCAGTGAAAATATCATTTCACGTAGTATATAATAGAACCTTGAGTAAGTTTGGTATGAATTTCAGGGATTTTGTTTTATTTTCTTATATAACTTTCGGAAAACGAGAGAGGTAAATTAGTTCTCTAATTTGCATAGCATGAAATATTAAAAGCTCTCCCCATCTCCAGCTCATAACTTATAAATATTTCGTTTAAAACTTTGTGGAATATAGAATTAAATATCAATTATCTTCTCCTCTTAGAGAATATTTCTTGGAAATGAACCACTGGTATTAACATAAGATAATTTAATATGAGATATTTATTGAAATAGAGAAGATTTGTGGGATTTGATAACTTTTATGGATGATAGAATTATAAATAATTATAAAATTCCTCTCTCTCTCTCTCTCTCTCTCTCCTCTCTCTCTCTCTCTCTCTCTCTCTCTCGGCATACTGTATCAGAAATAGTAATAAATTCGCCGCGAATTAACGTTTGAGATGTTTTGTGAAGTGAAATATTTTTTTTTAAATAATTTCTCTCTCTCTCTCTCTCTCTCTCTCTCTCTCTCTCTCTCTCTCTCTCTCTCTCTCTCTCCTTGTCATATGAGAAATAGTTATAAATTCTCGGCGAATAAACGTCTGAGTTTCGTAAAGTGAAATACATTATTTTCAAAATTCTCTCTCTCTCTCTCTCTCTCTCTCTCTCTCTCTCTCTCTCTCTCTCTCTCTCTCTGAGCAATGTGCTCACACACACACACACACATCCAACATGCCAGAGTCTGAGCCGAATTCAATAAAATAATAATATAGCGTACACAGAAAGAAAAACATATGTTTTTGTTTATGGCACTTCTGCGTATCAATCCGGAATATTGCTTGGCTGAGAGCATTTTTCAAAGAGACGCTTTCATTTTTATGTATTTATTTTTATCAATTAATTTTTTGTCAACTTGCAGATATTGTGTTGTAAGGAAAAAGTACATGGCATGCAAGTTTAAAAAAAAAAAAAAAAAAATGTGCGTTTGTACCGAATTCTGTTAGATTTTCAGGCGAACTTGGTCAGTGTAGACGCCTACCTTTCCACCCAGACCCGGATATGAATAGATATCAATGTTTCATGGCGACACAAGTATAAAATGCGCCGAAGTTTCTTGTCTTCGGCACAATCGAGTTTTCTGTACAGTGTATAATGCCGTATGAAACTCTCAGCCACTACCCAGGTAATTTAAAGACGCGACCACAGTCTGGTGGTAGCCTGCGTTGTTGGAACCTATAGTGGTGCCAGACGCACGACAATGGCTAACTTAACCTTAAATTAAATATATATATATATATATATATATATATATATATATATATATATACATAGATACTACTGAAACTAGAGGGCTGCAAATTGGCATGTTTGATGATTGGAGAGTGGATGATCACCATACCAATTTGCAGCCCTCTAGCCTCAGAAGTGTTTAAGATCTGAGGGCGGAGAGAAAAATTGTGGACGGACAGGCAGAGCCCTCTCAATGGCTTTCTTTTACAGAAAACTAAAGTATTTGCCATGGAGCTAGCAACCTCATCCCTGAAGACTTGTTGAGTGACCCTTCAGACGCCACTCTTATCAAAAGTAACCAAGATCCTCCCTGCTCTCCTTGGAGTTTTGTTTGACTTGGGTATCTGTACCCTTAATTGTGGCATCATGCTCTCTTAATTCTCCCGTATACAGTTGACGTAATCCCGGGTGGTTAGGATATACTTAGCCTTCAGCTTCTTTTTTAATTCCATGGCCATCCATTAAAAGGGGATTAGAGTTCTCATTCGTAGAGTACAGTACACTAAAGCACGTTTTCTCCATTGACTTTCGTATTGTAGTGTTTATTAAACAAACATATTCGTCCTTATTTTGTGTCTTATGATTTAATAATGACAGACAACCCTACTTAATTGCTTTTACCATTGTCTTTCTCACTATTACAAATAGTCTTTATGTATACTTGATTAATTCACTCTAACATCTCTGTTAACTAAATTTATGTTTATTCGTTTTCATTTGCATTACAGTATCCATTATCTCCTCCTCGACATGCATATACATATCCATGTAATTGTACGTATGCCCCCTCCCTTTACTTTGCGAGATATATGTACATAACTGTGTTTTCCATAAATGCGTCACAAAATGCTTTACTAGATTTGATATATATATATATATATATTATATATATATATATATATATAATATATATATATCATATATACATATATATACATATATATATATATATTATATATATATATATATATATATATATATATACATATATACATACACACACACACACACACACATACATATATATATATATATATATATATATATATATATTATATATATATATATATATATATATATAATGTGTGTGTGTGCGTGTGTGTGTAGAAGTTAGGTACTATGTAGTACCTCTAAGTAAATGGGGATACAATCCACAATGATGTAAAATCCTTCGGTAGTTTAAAATATATATATCTTGCACAGGAGCTTATAGCTTTCGACCATCATCTGTGGTCTTGTTCACATTTTAGTGAACAAGACCACAGCTGATGGTCGAAAGCTATAAGCTCCTGTACAAGAAATATATATTTTAAACTACAGAAGGATTTCACATCATTGTGGATTTTATCCCCATAATTATGTGTGTGTGTGTGTGTGTGTGTGTGTGTGTGTGTGTGTGTGTGTTGTGTGACTGTGTGTTTGGGGTGTGCTTGTGGTAACGCAGCAAACACAGAAAAAAGAAAGAAATGGGAGGTTCAGAATAACTAGGAATCCTAAATTTCAATTAAAGATTTAATTATTAAACCAGCTTCAGCTTCATCTGATGTCCCGAAGGACCCAGTTTTAAAAGCAGCTCTCATCATCTTGATTAGCAATATTGATTGCATCCAGCAACACTCAGACGTATCCTCATTCAATAGCGATTCCTGATTCCCGACAATCCCTCCCGGGAGGAATACAAGCAATTACGAAATGAATTAGGCATCATAGTAAGTTGCGTCTGGGCACAGAGAAGCAGGCCCTCTCCATTGGTCTGGACGGAAACTTAATTACGAAGATGTCCCAAGTCAAAGACTTCAGATTCCTCATCTCAGAAAACATAACTTGGGCAGCTGAAATTGGTAGGATCGTAGGACTTGCAGATATTAGGCTTAAATGCATTGTACATTTTCTGAATGCTGAGTCATTATCTTGCGGGAATTATGGACGTTAATTAATCAGTCATAGATCGATGATCGAGTAATCGAGTACGAGGTCAGTACTCGATACAAAAGGCAGCCTTCTAAGGATTCTCGCATGATTTCCCGGGAAATCTAGAGAATTCAATTTCATATCATGTGAAAAGTCATTTAAAACCTTGTAACTCGTCATCGTTCAGCAGAGTCTTGAAAGAGAAAACGTCTTTGTTACAGATCTATCATCTCCACCTTTGAATGTGTCAATGTTCTTTAACCTTCATTTTTAAACCATATTCGAAGGCGTGATGCTAAGATGCTCTCCTACCCTCTCCTCACAGACGCTGACGATTTTTTGAGATGCGCTTTTATTCGAAACCTCTGATCTGTAGAAATATCTGCGAGGGTGTACTATATCATGTATCAACATTTGACTTTTAAGCATTAAAAATAAAGCTAAACAACTTTCTCGAATATTTTCTCTGAAAAACTGTCAGTTCCAGAACCCTAACACGGACATAATTATACCTCAGTCGGGAGCATCAAATCCAATTCCAAAGTCGTAGCTGGTGTCGTGACGTTCAATGAGCTGCTCAAAATTCGATTCATTCCGCATGCAGGAAGGCCTGCCCCCCTTCCCACTCTCTCTCTCTCTCTCTCTCTCTCTCTCTCTCTCATCTCTCTCTCTCATCTCTATATATATATATATATATATATATATATATATATATATAAAATATTCTCTCTCTCTCTCTCTCTCTCTCTCTCTCTCTCTCTCTCTCTCTATATATATATATATATATATATATATATATATATATATATATATATATATATATATATATCGTTTTCGTTTTCGCGCAAGTATACATAAAGACTATTTGCAATATGGAGAAAGACAGTAGTAAAAGCAATTAAGTAGTTTATTTGTCATTAAATCATAAGACCAAAAATAAGGACGAATATGTTTGTTTCTCATATATATTTATATATATATATATATATATATATATATATATATATATATATTATTCGTTTGAATTCTTTACTAATCGTTTGTTTATGAAGACCGGTGCATATATAAACCTGCCTTTTGAGCTCAACAGAAACTTGGAATCAGGGTCACCTTGTCTACTGTTAGGTATGATCTTGTATTATTGTTTAGTTTATCTTTGATCCCTTATCTTTACTTATGGTGTAACATAACTCTTGTCCTATAGTCAGAGATAGTAAACAGGACCAGTTAACGCTCTCGATTCAAGATTATTTTCTGTACTCTTGTTCATGGATAGCATGTTACCGTATTTAATTTGTTGATATTTACTTTTCATTCGGCGTTGAAAAGCTTTGATATGCTGCTGTAGCTTTTTTCATTATTTACTTATTCGGTGGCCTAAGGATAGTCATGCATTTTGGGTGATTTACCCCTGACAAAGCTTGCAAAGGTTTTACTTCAGCTTTCTCGAATATTTGTGGTAATCCCTAGTAACAAAATATGCTAACTACGCACAAAGGCAAAGGCGTTCTAGTTTTCGCGCAAGTCGTAGAGAATTTTTTTTTTTTTTGTAAGAAAAGAATCTAGTTTCTTAAAATATACAAAAAAGCTAGTTATACAATTTTTGTTACGTCATTATTAATTCAGAAAAGTCCTGTGGTTTTGCAAAATCAGTGTAAATCTGACCCCCTTAAAAATGGTTAAACTTGTTAATGTAAAACTACTTATCTTTCCATCCATTAGATGACGGTATAAATAGAACTGAGATTTTTAATAAATCGTAGAGATCTGAAATTGCTCGCAGATCCCCTATCACAGTTCCTCGATGACTCAAGTGGCGCTTAGTTTTCCCGGGGTTTGAGAGGGCGAAGAGGAGGGGGAAACTTTCGTCGTTTAACCCCACTTAGACCCTCTCCTGGAAGAAACGGGACTGACCGTCTTTTTTTTTTTTTTTTTTTGAGTTTTAGTTTTCCCCCGAATCCTGCGCGAGTTTGCTTCCAGCGTAAGTTAGGTCTGCGAGTTATTTCCAAATTGCCAATCCCAACGACTAACGGTGCTTCACGGAACCGCCCCCCTCCCCCCCCCCCCCCCCTCCCCCCCTCTCCTCACTCTCTCTCTCTCTCTCTCTCTCTCTCTCTCTCTCTAATGCATCTGCTTCCTGGACCAGAGAAAAAGAAGGGAAAATAGAAGCCCAAGTTTATGAAGACCTCAGTTCTGCCAGCTATCTGCCGTTTATTCGGCATTCGATTGATGGCGCCAGTAATGGTACCATTTTCTGAGAGTCGACTATTTCGGGGTCGATTGTCAGCGGTCAAGGGAAACTCCACTAAGCGAGTCGTGCGTCTCTAATCTTCTGGAGGAACTTTCCCAATCAAGAGGTTTCCCTTTGGGCTCTAGTCAGTGTAATCGGATTGACGAGGATTACCGAGTTCTTTCTATCTTTCTACGTGCCTTTCGTGTGATCATACAAATCCTCAAATTGATTAAAAGATGTTGAGCAAGACCGGGGTGCTAAAATCCTTTGGTCTTACTGGGTGTTTAATTCCAAAACCAAATAGACCAATATCTTTTCTCAAAAACGTAGCATTAGTTCTAAAGGACCCAGGGGTCGATTTCTGGGTAGGGATTGGTGGATGGGAATGCTCTGTTGAAATTTATTGTGCCTTTTTTCACCTGAGCAGTTTAATATTTTACCTTGCAGTTAGAAGACTGCGGTGATGTAAACCAGTGTGCAATTTTAAGACAATTTTTTTTATAAATCCAATTCATCACGCTTTGGGAATAACTTGCACCCAAGAGGAATTATACATGAAAAATGCTTCGTCACCACTAAGATTTCAACCTCTGCCTGGTCTTGAAAAAGCTAAAAAAGCACAGAGACTTTGACCAGTAGTGATGGCTCGGTGGTTAAATTCACTGTGTTTTCTTTACTGCTATACCAGGTAGCGGTTCGAATCTCACTAGCGACGAAGCACTTTTATATATGATGTAGTGGCCTCTTAAAAATCTGGTGACCTCTTAACTGCCTTACTTTCCACATTTCGGATACTCTTGTCACTGCAAAGCCTTTCATCCGAATTTATGTCCATTTTATAGAAAAGAATTTTATATCATTATTTCTATTTGCTTTAAAGTAGAGCTAAAGTTCTGTCATATTGAGCAAGGCACTATTTAGACTTAAGCAATCACGAAATTAATTCCATTATTTTATCGTCAACCTATCATTCGTGAACTATCTAACCAATGGAATCAGTATGTTAATATTCTTTACCATTTTCATGTATCACTCAGACTCATCTTCTGGTAATGGAAATTTATGCATAGTTTACTACTTTCTATAATACGTAGAAGGTAAAATGATTTTTATTAATAGTACACCTCTCGAAGTGTAAAAGTCAGTTCAGTACTCTCTTATACATAAAATCTGTGGTCAACACGCTTTAATAATTTTGTAAATTCAAGCCTCTTTTTGCCACCTTGGTCTAAAACCTTTTCCTTCGATATCATTTGCAATACTCAAGAATTGTCTGTTCCTCTTGTCTCTCCAGCAAAAAGTTTGTGATTTAGTCACTAATTTTTTTATGAATGTGGATTACGTTTCCATTTTTAGTACTTTTAAAGCTATTTTTATGTTCCTTAACTTTCAAGTCAATAGAGGAGACGAAATGCAGAATCCCAGTCACAGCATGGCATCGTTATATGTAAACATAGCTAAACCTTCATTTTATGTACCAGTCCTGATCATGTCGAATGAAATGTGCATTTAGTTGATTTGACGATATCTAACTTTAATTTTTTTTTTACTTCCTTCTTAGAAGTTGTGGACTTTAAACCTTGCCCGTATTTAATGCATATAAAGATTTTCTGATAGCGTATTAATTTACTCCAGATTAAGGAAAATGATTCTCTTTATAAATGTTACATTTATAAATACATTATACAGTAAAACAATTCCAGATTAAGGAAAATTAATCCTTTTATAAATTATACGTTAATAAATACATTATACAGTAAAAGAATATACGTGTTATGCATTATGAAATAAGAAACTTTAAATCCATTAAATTAGAATATATAAAATGTTTGGCTTTGCAGTAATTAGGCGGGGAACAGTGTGAAACAACAGTATGAAACTCAACATGATGGAATCGCCTTAATATAACGGAATATATCACTTACCAAGACTCCGTCCTGATATACGGCCTTGGATGAAATATTTGGAGTGATATATTTAAGGTGATTTATGCACAACATTGATCATAACTGGTGGGCAGGCTGGCTAAAGGAATAATAAATAAGCCTGATTTATTCATGGGCGTATGTGGCTAGGTACATAGCTTTATATAATAAATGCTTGGATGCTATATAAAAAAAACTAGCTACCAAAGATACACAAACGTTGATGCCAAGAATTTAAAGAACTGTCAAGTTTATGAAAAGGAATTGTATTTCTATATCGTGGAGGAGTTCGGAGATCTCTACCAGGATAAAATCCCTCTTTCTATCATCTTTGTCATGCTGTGGACCAGGAAGTGACTTTTTGTGGCAGACCGTGCCAATTTTACCAACCCATTGGGAAGAGGAAAAATTACTGGTTGTAATTTTAATTTGCTGCTGAAGTTCTTGCCACATTTTCCCCATTGGTGCCTATGAGCGAATTCTCTTGTATCTTGAGGGTAGCTTTGTTTTCCCAAGTTAAGCAATAAACTAAGTTTAGCCCTTTTCCAATTTAGCAATTTAGTATGGTAGTTTTAGCCGTGCAGCGTAAATTCAGTTTTGTCCTGTAAGCGTTAGTTGTAAAAATCACTTGATTGAAAATACCAGTATTAACTCAGGAACGATATAACATTGATAGTGAAAACGCTCTAGTTTGCTTATTATTGAGCATATTTTTTCCGTCACTATTTTGATTTATTACTTGTAATATTCCTCCCCCTCCCCCATTCCATTAACCCCTCTTAGCTAACCAACAGCCATATTTCTTAAACGAAAAGACTTTTTCTCAGTTCCATCATCATCATCACATACTATGTAACGTTGAGAATAAAGATATTTCATCCCCCAAGTTACCCTCTTGACATCTCCTCCTCATCCACCCCCCCCCACCTCCCCCCCGACCACCTCCCCCACCCTTAATCCCAACCACCACCACCTTACCTTCACTACCAAATTGATCCTGATACTCTCCTCCAGCGGGAGATCATCCATGATACACGCGAATTGTGGGAAGAAAGTGTTGGAACTTAGGAGGAGACTCCATCTTCCTCGTCAGGGCCGAGTTCAACTTCTTGTTGACACAAGAAGTTCCTTCGAGAGAGGAAGCGTTTGGTTCCAACTTAGTTCGGAAGTTTTATTTCATTTTTTTTTTTCGAAGGGGTCTTCAGAGCAGAAGAGATCTCCCTGTTATTTTCATTAATGCTAATTCAAAGACGACATCCCCTCTCTGACTATAGAGTTCAGTTTGTTTAAGTGAATATAAAGAAATCTTGAGTAAGAAAACTCAGAGGACTCGTCAGCGTTTGTAGCATTTATCTAGTAAAGGCTTTCGACCTTTTAGACAGATCGAATGATTCGTGTAAACATTTTTGTTCTAGATTTGGTAGCTGGCGAATTAAAGTTTGGGAAATTTTGTTCCGTATTCAAAGCCCTTAATCACATAAAGGATCAAAGTTAACTTTTTTCTAACGACTAGGTCTGATAACTAATTTGCATCTTGAAACTTCATATAGTACGAATAGACTGTATCAGAAGTTTTCAAAGTCCGTCTTTGTAAAATGAGGAAAGTTTCTGGTTTATTTAGTGTGAACTTTTAATTAAACGATGTAATTTGATCATGTTTTCGATTTTTTGTTTTGTCTTTCAGTTTTACTAACCAGGAGTTTATTTTTTTCTTAAATGTTGATATACAAATTCAGATATTACATTTCAAGTCATTTTCTCTTAAAGAATATCGTTGTAGATGCCATTCTTAGACATTCAACCTATTCTTTACCACTCACGATGTTTCACAAAATGGATAATTATTCGTTAAAAAGGAAAGAAAGAAACACGTCATAGATGTGAAGTATCCTAAGTACTACATTTACGAGGTTGTAATGCTTTATTTCATATATATTTATATATATATAAATATATATATATATATATATATATATATATATATATATATATATATATGTATGTATGTGCATGTATGTATGTGTATGTATGTTATATAGCATGTATATTTAAGTATATGTAATTTATATTTTTTCACGCAATATACCTTACCTAATGATATATTCAAGAGAGCTTACTTTGGAGGTGTACTTGAGGCAAACAGCTGCCAAGTACATAAAATAGAACTTACTTCCGAGTGAGAGAAAAAATTCGTCTCCAGAGTTGGATCGGTAAATAATTTCTCTCTCTCTCGATCTCTCTCTCTCTCTCTCTCTCTTTCTCTCTCTCCTCTCTCTCTCGCTCTCTCTCTCTCAATCCTCTCTCCACTATATATAAATATATATATATAGAATATGTATATATATATATATATATTATATATATATATATATATAATATATAAGATTTATAATATATATATAATATATATATACGTTTAATATTATATACTATATATACATATATATGATATATATATATATATATATATATATAATATATAGAAGGATGGGTGGTGGCAATCAAAAGCCAAAATATAGACATAAGGAACTTGAGGAAGACATCTCGGGCATTAGCAATAAATTTATATATTTTCCAGGTGCCCGAGATGACT
Source organism: Macrobrachium nipponense (assembly GCF_015104395.2). Taxonomy (NCBI): domain Eukaryota; kingdom Metazoa; phylum Arthropoda; class Malacostraca; order Decapoda; family Palaemonidae; genus Macrobrachium; species Macrobrachium nipponense. The sequence goes on along the minus strand of NC_087217.1, from coordinate 2,201,258 downwards.
GCGTAAAGTTTCTTATGCCTGTCTATATATATATATATATATATATATATATATATATATATATATATATATATATATATATATATATATATATATATATATCTATATATATATATATATATATATATATATATATATATATATATATATCTATATATATATACATCGAGCTACAATGTCCCTTAATATCTAATTCGCTTCTTTACCTCGGAATTAATATATTTTCATTTATGCTTAACCGAAGGGGAATTTTTTACACGATAATAGATTTGCCTCTCGCGGTGGTGGGGTAGGTAAAAGCTTAAACTGACGTCCTGGATTTGTATGGCTTCTTGGGTTCGCTCCTGGGACCAGGCAAATCTATTATCGTGCAAAAAATTCCCCTTCGGTTAAGCATATATGAAAATATATTAATTCCGAGCTAGAGCGGATTAGATATTAAAGGACATTGTAGTTCGATTATGTATATGAATCACGGTAATGTTGAATATGAACCTTTATATATATAATGTAATATTATATATATATATATATATAATATATATATATATTATAGATATATATAATATGTATTATACCATGTATATATTTATATAATATTATATATAAATATCTTAATTATATATATATATATTATATATATATTATATAGTTATAGATATATTAATTTAAAAAAAAAAAAAAAACCCCCCCCTTTCCCCCCCCCCCCCAGCAATGAACGTGATTAAAAAATTTTTTGTTAAGAATAAAAGTCCACACTTGTGTAAGCTGTGTATTAAAAACATTACAAGACGGGAGCTTTTATCTACTTGAACAGCAGACCTCATCAGCCTTATTGATATATATCCTGTGAGTAGAACACTTAACAAGTGGAGAGTAGTATTTGATGTTTGTGGATTAATGTGCCCTAAATTCCTGAGAGAAAGTAGTCGGTAAATAGATATCAAAACGGAAAAATCTGCAAGCTAGAAAAAAGTTTATATAATAGAAGGAGTTTGAAGTTGCTGCAGAATATTGTTTACGAACGCAATAGGAAACAATTCCCAGTTTCACATAGCTAAATGCTGTCTGGTTAGTCTATGCAGCAACGTATAAATACTAATTGCATAAATATAGGAAAGTTGGTGATACCAGTAATTTAATCAAGGAAATCAGAAAGAACGCAGATTTATCAATAAGAGTAAGGTCTTCTCGGCCTGCACGAAGAAAGTAAGCAAATGTGCATCAGTTGTAATTGAATGCTGGAGTACAGTAGATTCGCTAACCCAGTGTTAAAATTTGTGCCATTTCATTCGTCACTATTCATCACGTGACGTGAATGGAAATGTTTGCGAATTTTAAGGTTTAGATTCACATTTAAACAAAGTATTGTTTTAGCCTCTTTGAATCTTTGAAAATATCCAATATTCGATAAACGGAAATAATCATCGTGTATTTGTGCACGAGGAAATTGTACGTTACATTTTGTTATTCGTAAAAAGAAGTAAATCGCAAATAGAATAAAACTGTGAAAAGCCATTGTAATTATTACATGGTAATATTGTATAATACTGGGCACTGTATAAATGTTGTCTCTAATCGTCTGCTTTGGCATTGCCCTGCACCCCCCCCCCCCCCCCCCTCCGTTACTATTTTTTGGGAATTGCTTACGACGTAATTACATGCAGATAATGACCAAGAATTATTTACCACATCTTCTTATTTTGCTTAAAAATCATTATATTTTGTCAACAGGTTTGTAATTTTTACAGGTATGTAATTTATTTTACTAAGCATTTCACCAAGAGATTTCCTTAAAGACCTTTACCCTGGTTCTGCCAGAACTACAACAAATAGGTTATTATCGCTACTAATTACGCCCTTCCGTCTAATTGCCTTCAATAAGGAAAAGCCTCTTTGAAATATCCCTCTAATTACACTTCATCACCAGAAGGGGAACACCCGGAATTTTGGAGAAGAGGAGGTAGTCACCCTTGTTGAATTGGGGATAGGGAATCACTCTTCTCGCTTTTAACATTTTCTCAAAAATCGTTCCCGCTAGTCCTCTTTTTCCCCCCATTCTTTTCATTCGTGATTTATAAAACTGCCTGATGATAAGGGTTAGTTTCTTTTCTTTTATTTTCGTTTGCTAGAAAACAAAATGGATTACTCCTTTTGAGGAGGTGACAGTCATCCAGAATAGTGTAATTAAGAAAGAAGACGTCTGTTTTCTTTTACTGCTAAAAATAGTGGTAGCACATGTTGCCCTGAAACAATAAACAATAAAAGATTACAAGTCTTATGCCATTAATCTAAGGCATTCTCAAATTGAGTTTTGCCGTCGAATGCTCTAGAGGAAAAGTGAAAGGCCTTGATTTACGTGTTTTCATTTCCTCGTGCCCATAAGCTCTCTTTGTTATATATCACGTGTCTGTGTGTGTGTGTGGTGTGTGTGTGTCTACCTAGGGACAGTATTTATTTAGGTAAAACAATTTTAAGAGTATTTACCTTTTCACATATTACTTCGTCTTGCCCAAAATTATGAAATTTTTCGTTAATTACAGAAATCTCTCGATTATTTTTAACACAGGCTCCAGGTACTTTTATTTACAAAGTAATGTGTAATACCAGAAAATATTCGTTTGTGATTGTTCTTAGCAGCTGATCCTATTTTCTGTTTTATGTCTTTCAGGTAGGTCAACAGCTACTCTCCTTTGAATGGTCTTGATTCTTTCTTGTAGCAAGGTAAGAGGTATGTTTATACTTTTTTTCTGTTTTCATGTGAGTGGGTCTTGTATTTATGTTTGCTTAGGACATGCCATCTTTTCAGTAAGCATGAAAGGAGCTTGATATTATAGACTTGTAAATAAGACTTACTATTCAATGTAAATAGGCTTTTTAATAATAGATGACTGTTTTTGATAAGCTATTAAGAAGTTGAGTTGTGTTTTAAAACTGCAACGTCTTGGGACACTTGCATGGAGATGTAATGATACCTTTTGATGTAGATATCGTTTCCATTCGAATGGTGTACCTTTGTATATATTTTGATTTTCACTTTTGCATGGATTTATTTCCCCAATCCTGAGCTGGTTTCCTTTCATATACAAATGGGCAGGTTTTTCTGGAAGGGGGCGATAGTTTCGTTGAATATATTTAATGAATATATAAGTATATGCAACGCTGTATAATAATTAGGGTTGATTCGTTCTTGAACATAGTTTTTGCATTTAAGAAGAGCTATTGAAAATATTGTAATGATTTTGTTAAGTCGTTAAACATTTTTTTTTGGAAAGAAGGGTTGCAAATGTGATTCTGTCGTTAAGCTACTGAAATGTCTAAAGCGATTACAACACAAAGCTAATGATTGTTCTCGTTTCAACCCCCATTATATATATATATATATATATATATATATATATATATATATATATATATATATATATATATGAATAATTATCACAAATCGAACCGTGGATCCATTTATATATCAATTAAAGCTACAAATGTCCTTTAATATCTAAATTCACTTTACCTCCCAAATGATATATTTCATATATGTACCGAAGGGGAATTTTTTAATTGATAATAATTTCGTCCCCCCATGGGATCGAACCACCGTCCACGTGGACGGGGACGAAATCAGGACCGTCAGTGACGCTATCCAATCAGCCAACAGATTGGCTGATTGGATAGCGTCACTGACGGTCCTGATTTCGTCCCCGTCCACTTGTACGTGGTTCGATCCCATGGGGGGGGGGGACGAAATTATTATCAATTAAAAAATTCCCCTTCGGTACATATATGAAAATATATCATTTGGGAGGTAAAGTGAATTTAGATATTAAAGGACATTTGTAGCCTTAATTGTATATATATATATATATATATATATATATATATATATATATATATATATATATATATATTTATATATATATACACATGAGAGTGTGAGAGAGATTTTTGTGATAGTTTTCCAAAGTGCAATAACACGTCTCTGTCTACCGTTGAAAACCCGTTAAAGATTAGATTTGTTTGTTTCCCAAACGGAGAAACGACGAGACAACGGTTCGGTTGGTTATACCAGGATTACCTTAAGAACCCTTGAAGGGTTCCCGCATCCTTCCAGCCGCTCCTCTCTTGGGTATCCTTTTCTGTCTTTTCTCAGATTCCTTTGATTATTCAGTGACACGTTTGCACTTGGCACTTAAAGGTTTCGTCATTCGAGAAAAACTCCTTTTGTTTCCTTGTCTTCTTTTTATTTATGCTACAGTCTTTTGACATCTAAGAGAATTCCCGAGAGCTTTTAAAGAATTCCCAGACTCGGAAGTGGTCCTTTACTCATTAAAGTGGAACTGCCACAATTCTCTTAAGAGTGAATTTATTTCCATCTTTCGTAGATTGTATCTTCCTGTTTTTGATAAACGGTAGTGGATTTATAAAGATAAAGGTTTTGCTTTATCTCAGTCCCTTCTTATACTCTTTATACCATGTTATTGATGGTATCATTATGAGATATACGCAATAGACAATAAAGCTAAGGATGTTGGCCTAGGCACTTCTAATACTAATGCTCTCATTTTTTCATATCTTTATTACTTTATTACCAGTGTACAGAAGTCCTTTCATAGAGAGGAAAAACAATTAACAGACCGTAGCTCGGAGGTGTTGGCGGTCCGGCTGTTCCAAAATAGAAATCGTATTGGATGCCCTGTGTCCAAATCCAGTTGAGTGTTCCCAAAGTGCTGCTTACATATTATATCTGGTCCCGCTCGCACCCAAATAGGAATCTATATTCAACGAGTCATGCGCGTTGAATATTTATACGTCTGTTTGCGTCACCCAACGTATCATTTGCATATTGTTTTCTCCTGCGTTGGATTGTTTCCGGGAAAGTGTTTCATCTCGTCTGTGAAACGAATTTATTTTGTGGGATTTCACATACAGAGAAAGCAAGATTTGTTGGGGAAGGGGGAGGGGGGCGGGGTTTAGTGCCAGGCTAGCCTCATTTCTCCCTCCCACACATGAGAAACATGTTGGGAAAAATATATGATTATTATGATTGATTTTGAACTGTTATAATTTTGTATCCGATGGCGGTTGCCATTTATAGACAAGAACAATACCAAAAACAAGAAAGCTGGGTAGTGGTTACTTTACTTTTAAATGACGAAGTGGTTTCCTTCTAGTTTCATTTCAAAATTTTATTTGAATGGCGATGGAAGGATAAGGATGATAAGAGATAATGATTTATATAACTGTCTCTAAATAAATGCAATCGTTCAGCTTAATTGAATAAATTTCCTTTAAGAAATATAGTGTAAACAAAAAGAAGAGGCTATAAATATAAATTTCATGTACGTTCTTGCTGCCATGAAAATGACTTGAATTACTATCAAGTAAAAATTCAACAAGTTTCAAGTAATTTTTATTACTGGAATAATTTCAGGGAGAGTGAAAACTATAGTTATTAATGTAGGCGAAAATCCATCACTTATGGAGAGTTATTTTGTGTATAATTTTTTTCTGCGGATTCTAATTTAATACTAAAACAAAACAAAAATTCCGTCCATGGGATCCTCTTCGGATGTTTTCAAAGCATTAAAAAAGATGTTTAAGTAACAACACCCAGATGTTATGAGATGTATCATTTATGACAATTTTCCAAACATGGTAAGGTATTCTACTTAATTTGGAATCTCGGATTTTGTTGAAATGTCACATAGTTAGCTTTGGCGTGGCTGCCAATTTGTGAATGTTTGGCTCTAGCATCGTCAGAGCGAATCGGTTCTTCTTTCGATATCTAGTTGATACGAATGAATGCAAATATACATCTATCCAGAGTAGTGAGTACTTCTTACGCTTTCGCTCGATCCTTAACACCTTCCGGTGCCTTTCACGTTTGATTCTCACTTGCTGTTCTGCATTTCCTTGGGATTTCTTTACTGGGTGGTATCAACACATGGAGCAGTAGCTAGAACCTCTGCAAACCAGAAGTGAGCTTGCATATCCTTATACAGTCGCTGCGGAGGGTCTACAGACACGACTAGGTCATCATTAATTAGCTTGCAAACAAACAAACAAAAGAAGGTAGTTAATCGAATCTATGATTGAAAGTAAAAACGGTTATGTGAACCACTGAATTAACACACCGTG
>NC_087217.1:2167620-2190120 GCF_015104395.2 Macrobrachium nipponense | reverse complement strand
TTGATGAACCACTATTTTTTATTTATACAGTACATTTAAGCCATGGAAGTGTTTGCCAAATCACCTATTAGTGCGGTATAGTTATTTCATTCATGGTTACTGTAAACTTCTGAATTATTATATTCCTTTTTTTTTCTCATATTTTTAAGTTAACTCAACTATGGAATGTATTGAGTCAGTAGAATTGATTAAAATTGGAAAAGCTTTACCAACTTCTTGAACGTTTTTAACTTTGAATATATAGTATGAGGGATAATATATTGTGGAGTGAACTAAATAAAAAGCATTATCGGTAAGTATACAATTTTTAATCCCTAAAACGCAATATAATTGGGAGATTTTCAGAAATCTGTTATTGGAGTCTTGTAATTCATTTTTCAATCAAGTTTGTTTTCAGCAATGTAAGGTTTGTTACGCTACCAAAAAAAAAAAAGAAACAATTTACTTATATTTGATGTACATTTGATTAACTATTTCTTATCAGGTTGAAAGTTCTATCATAAATGAAGAAAAAACTGTCATATTCAGTTGACTGTAGAAATCAATTTGTCAATCTGTCATGCACTTAACTAAATGACCTCATATTATCAGTTTCGACAGTGAACAAGTGAAAATCTAAATTGCTCTCCCCTTTTTCACTCGTCTACTCACTCTGGATTTTAGTTGTATCCATTTTTCGGGGGACTTTAACAAACATTGTTCCATGATGGCAGTATCGATTCCATCCGTTAATCTTAATGTAGTTTTATTCATACTTGGTATCTTGGTGTCCGTCTCCATTCTGCTCAATCTCAGTGACTGAGTCTCAATCTTCCCCAGTCTTCTCATATTTGCAACTTAAGATATCCTTTACTGTTACTGTCTGGCCTTTCCATAGATTTCCTTTTTACTTTTGTTATAGTTTCGTAATATAGTGTTACATGTCACTCAATTTATTTTCCGGCTAAACCAGTATCCTATACTTTTGCTTTATTCGAATCATTTTGAAAATCGGTTCAGTTAAAGTAATAAATAGTTGACTAGAATATACTTTGTGTCTATAATGGCATAACCTTAGTGCATAAAGTTGATCCCTATATATAAAAATGTATGTATGTATGTATGTGTGTGTATATGTTCCAGCATAACTCTGAAACGAATTGAGCTATTTTAACAAAACTTGATATACATATGACTATCTAGAAATCAGGAGGGGGTTTGTGGGGGCGTAGGTGGCTGTAAGACATCACTAGACCAAAGGGCATAAAGGGCTTGGAAGGGAAGGGTTTCCCTGAAACAGGCCTGTCTCTGCCCTTAGACTTAGTACCTAATTAAACTTTGTGAATTTATCATACCTAATTACTGTATACAAAAGACCTACTATCTGGAAAAGAATACTGTAGGGGTAAGACATCAGTGGCACCAAAGGAGAGAGAGAGAGAGAGAGAGAGAGAGAGGAGAGGACGAGAGAGAGAGACGAGAGAGAGAGAGAGAGAGAGAGATTTGTCTGCTGTCGTTCAGTTATCTCGGGCAGCGCTGGGTTGGTCAGCTAGTATTTATATGTTTGAACACTCCCACCTAGCATGTGAGAAAGAAAGTTGGTTAGCTTACTCTTGCCTTTGAGCCATTCGTAAATGGGATTCAGTCAGCCTCTCCTTTTGTTGAACTATTTGATATATTTGAACAGTGCCAATGTCGCTTGCTAACTAAAAGATTTGTAATTGTTAGTTAGCGTACTTTGGTAAGTCCAGTGTTCTCTTTTCGTAGGGTAATAGTTTTCCAATAATTTATTACTAGCAAAAGTACATAGGTGACCAATGAAATTCAAGGCTGTAAATCCAGGTTTCATGTTTTTCAATATCATTGATCTGAATTCCATTTTCCTTATTATTGATCGGAATGACATGTCCCTAATGCAAAAACAAACTTCGGGCCTAAATAATCTGTGACTTTACACTCTGCAATTTCACCTTTATTCTCTAGCTTAGTTTTAGTCTCGTGCGTCCCTTAATTTGTTGCTCATAGTGTGGAATGTTTGTCTTATTGGAAATCGGCAAGACTCTTCCTGTATTGTACATCTACATAGAATTATTACGATATTGCTGCAATCTCCATAGATTTCTTTATCGCATGCAGGAAACGTAAGTTAGATCAATCTTTAAGGATAGATAGGCTATATTAATTCAGTTTATAAAAAAAACTAAGAGCTTTACGAGTACATTTATATGTTACGTGATTTCTACATTTTCCCCATGTTTTTCCACAAATCAAATGATCAAATCAACCGTGATTGCGTGAGACTAACAGTTGATGAAATACTAACTGCTACCGAAGAAACGGAGTACGAATAGAAAATGGTGAAAGCTTGATGAACAGATTGATTAGAGAAGGAAAGATAGGATAGGAGGTCGTAAATACTATTGATTCTCGTAGGAATTAGATTATCTGTATGAGGAGGTCTGGAGCGAGAGCTGAACATTGCCCTTGATTAATGACGAAGCCGAATAAAGGGAGTAAGATGTACCAGGGTTTTTTTTTTTTAATTTTTTTTTTTTTTGAAAAGTTGTTTTTTCTATTTCTTATAAGATTAGAAAATAAAAATAACTTGCGTAAAATTGTCCTTAATTGTCCTTGAAGGTAGAGAAGGTCGACCACACTTCAACATACTATACTAGGGCTGCCTCATGATGTTGTATGCCGTCTTGATTTGTATTTCCTTCAATATACCCATAAACCTAGCTCTGAAAGGTGATTTCAGGTAGTTCTTTGTGAAAAATAAGCTGATATCTTAGGTATCTGAAGCAAGCCATGAGATTATAGAGTATTTCCTCCAGACAGACGAACTTGGAATACGTACTTTATTTAAAGGGCACAAGCACGTATAGAGTTATATTGCATGGGATTATTAAAGTTTAGAAATTCGTCAGTTTATTTGTACAAATATTTGTTTTGAGAATCGTTACATGTTAGTATAACTTTTATAAAAAAAAAAAATTAAAGGAAAAGTTTTGTTTAGTGGAAACAACTGAAAATCTGAAGAAAAGACAAATCAAATGAAATATTTAAAATCTTTGCGAGCTCAGTCTTGAATTGCAGACAATAATTCATCCTAGAAGTTTTAAAGTGAGATGCCTTAGGGTTGCTCCTTGGGAGCAGACAATCTAAAAAGAATAAATTTATAGGTAGATGCATGAAAGGGATTCAGAGTTTATATAAGTGTAAAAGAAATTGCACTTGTTATTTTATACATCTGTCAGAGCCATGCTGAAGTTTACCATTGTGCTTTTTTTTTTTTTTTTTTTTTTTTTTTTTTAATGTGACGCTAAGATATACGTAAAACCTTAAATTTAAAATCCATGACATTTCTAAAAATACTGTAGGTAATAATTTTTGTATTTAGCCGAATTTTCTGACGCTCTTTTTAAATCTAATGTTACATTCTATATATAAAGTGCTCATCGTGCTATCGCCTTGGCCGTTCTAAATTACGTAATAATTTTTCTTCTGCCGAGATCCTCTGCTCAGTATAGTAGTCATTCATTCACTAATTCATATACGATTACGGTTAACGTTGACGATGCACTTCATTCGTGAATTACGTTATGTAAATTAGTACTATACCAATCACTTATTTTGAACTAAGAAAAAAAAATTTACTCGAAGTAAAGTATTGCAGGGCTGTTTTAAGGTTGATTAGATCGTGATTAAACCTCATTTTGACTGATATGTCTTCTACAAGAGCTGTAGTAAAGCTCTACATCGATTATCTGTCATTCCCCCCAAAAAGTAGATATGGAATCAAATCCTGCTTATTTCCCGGGATAAGGAGTCGGCTGTTTGAAGGACTGGATTTGAAATGAATAGTTCCTCCGTCCCCCTTTTTCCCCTCCTCTCACGTCTTAAGAGTATTCCGACCTCATAATGCCACCAAGACTCGAAATTAATTTCCACCTCGTGTACCCAGAACAGCCTTTAGACGGATTAGATCGTCCCCTATGGGGCGCTAATTACGACGTACTAATTACTATACGAAAAAGGAGGTTAATCACCACATCCAAGTTTTCCCATTTTAGATTAATGATTTATTCATCTTTAGGGCTAAAGTTGCAGATCATTTATCTTCGTCGTCGGTAAAACCGACGCTGTGTTATTCATTGTCAGGAACTCCATTTTTTTTTCTTTTTTTTTTTGTTATCGTGTCTCACGCCGAGGTGCCGCTTCAGTTTCATTATATGGATTGGAAGAGGCTTTAAGTCTCATTAAAGGATATTTCTGATGTGTAGGCAGTGAAAAACGAGGTACCTCCAACTTCAGACGCTGTTGGTTATGAAATGATCTATACTTGTTATTGGTGCTTTAATACACTCTGTTATCACGGTGTTTATCATTTCAAAAGAGGAAAAATTCTGTATTCATTTTGTATCTTCGATGTAGATTTGCTAGTAGTATGATAAACCTTCGAAATAATGTTCTAGTTATTGTTTAATTTTCTAAATTCTAGACCATATTAACATGCACACTACCACATTTTGAAATAACATCTGTTACCACATTTTGAAATTACATGTTTTTAAAACTTATTTCCTCTCTTGTTTATGTATATATCATGCAATAAGGGCAGTTTTGCAAAACACACTTATTCTGTGAGTCTTTTGTAAAGGTATTCGAGAACCTTTGTCATGTCTGAATTACACTTTTTATCTCTCTACTGCACTAGAGTCCATTTCACGCAATGAAAGGACTTTGCATTAAATTTTGCTAATTGTTGCTCTCGTGCGTTTCAAGCATCGACACACTTCACGGGTAACTGCTTTCCTCTGTACGACCCAGCTCATAATCAAACAAGTCTCGAGTAATACTCTCTCTCTCTCTCTCTCTCTCTCTCTCTCTCTCTCTCTCTCTCTCTCTACAGACTGTTATTTTGAAACCAAACAGGATGCGAGATTAGTAGAATAATGCATGACTCCAGTCGGAGAAAATGATATTGACTTAGAGGATATTGGAAGAGGAGTGAAAACAGACTTGAGGTGTGACTTCACATGACAGGAATTCCAGGATGGAAAAATGAGAGGCGGGTTTAGTGAGGCTTAGGTAACGCAAGATGCTGGGCTTTCTTCAATGGAGACGAGGTTTTCATTGTTTTAGCGCTTAGTAGAGTCACTTCTTTGCGACAAGTTTACCGGAATATATACAGTATTGTCAGTTTACTAATACACACTTTTATACGTATGTAAAATGTATCCGTACGCACGTATTGTGGATTGTAAAGGTCCTTATGTTTGCATTCAGGCAGACATACAACAAGTGTTTGTTTTATGGTCAGGACACCAATTGCAATAACAGGGTGAAAAACAACACTTTCATACACTACATTGCATATATATGTGTATATATGTATATATTATATATATATATATATATATATATATATATATATATATATATATATATATATAATGAGAGTGGTCATTGTTGTTTTATAGTGATGAAAAAACTTAGGAGAATTGACAAGGGAGGAACAGTGTAATTTATAGAATAAATGATGGTGTGTGAATTAAGTACTTTTTTATGTCGGGTAAGTGCAGTGCTTGAAAGATCAGGAGAAAGGTGTACGTATGTGTTATACCTAAGCGTGGAAAAATCTTAACGGCGATTGACAGGAAGTTTTGGATTGTGTATAGAGGCTCTGTTGCCGAGATTGATGAAAAGTTGGAAATTTGAACATGTAGAAAGGAGAATGTTAGATCGAATGTAAAAATTGGTCTGTGGTAAGGGCATCCTAATAGCTATTGATTATATTTATGGAAGAAGTGAAGCGAAAGGTCTGAGAAAGGAATCAGATGTAAGTGCTACGTTTTGGGATAATAAAATTAATCGTGATGAATCGTATTTTTCTGGGTTTGAGACTAGCACTGAGTAGGGCTTCCCCTACTTTACCTTACTTGAAATTGCCACAGATTCACTAGTGGGAGATTTTCTCTGTCCGGATAATCTGTAAAATGTATTTGTATGGGCCAATGAATAAGGAATAATTATAGTGGAATAAAATCCCATTCTTCAGGTTGCCTTTAATTCGTTAGTGGGAGATTATCTGAGATTGGATAATCTATGAAATGTATTTGTACATAGCAATGAATAATTAAAATGGATTAAAAATATTATGGTAAGAGCACTTAAAAGGGAAATGAAAGGCTCTTGGATGACAGTGATAGGATTGATAGAATAAACATTTCAAAGGATATTTGTGAATTCTCCCATGCACTCCCGTCTTGATATTTTTCCCCTGCCTGTATATATTGACACATTCTACAGAAAGGCCCAATTATCGCTTCTTTTATCATTGCTTCCTTTTTTTTTATAGATATATGCACCTTTTGAAATAGTAAATACTTGGAAGAGGGAGTCTCTTCCCTGCGGAAGATCTGATAAAAGCAGAAAGGAAGCCTAGAAGAGAATACATTGGAAAGGCTGTGAGAAATACCGCATGGAATTCGGGAGATGTTGCAGAAATAGCACCATTAGAGCCATAGAGAGAGATAAGAGAGTGGTTTCCTGGCGTGCGACTGAAGCTCGTAGGATTCGGACTTACTTCCCCCAAAGAGGAAGGCGCTGGAAAGGAATTCCCGTAAAAGGTCTCGGAAAGGATAGAAAAGATCTACAGGAATCGCTATTGCCAGTTCGGGTTTCCGCTTTATGTGCGTGGCGTTCCGTCTTTGAAATGCGCCCCCCCCCCCCTCCCCCTTTCTCCAACTACTTTGGTTTGCTTCATTTTGATACTTGCGGCCTTAGTATTGATACCTTACCTTATTAAGAATTGGGACGGAACTTTGTTTCTTAAGACCTTAATGTCGCAGTGGTATGCTGGGTTTTTCATATAAAAAGCTATTTGAAGTAAAGAAAATCGTCATTAGTTTAACGAGAAAATCAATCTATTTATATCAGAATATTCAGGTTTATATTATATATATACTAATATATATATAGATATATATATAGTATAGATATATATATATATATATATATAACACACACATATTATATATATATTGTGCGTATGTGGGTGTACATTTATGGCTCTCATTTATAGTTGTATGTGTGTGCTGAAATAGCCACAAAGACCCTGAAATCCAAAAGGCAGTGGAAGTAACCCAAAGTGATTAGAAGAATGAGGTAAATTATTCATCAGTTTCACAGCCAAGAAAGTTTATTTCAGTTCACACATTCACATACATAGTAACGTGGAAAAAAAACTCATCCTCAGAATGATTAAACTCTTGAGTAGTTTTTTGTTTCACCAAATCGATGTTTTGTAGTAACCATAAAGGTCGTTTTGGTTATAGCTAATAGTAATTGGTATTGGACGACCTATATGTCTAATTCAGTCTTGTCGTTCCGAGTACTGTGTTGTCTTGCAAAGAACACCCCCACCCCCACCCCGATACCCCCCTTGTAGGTAGGCATACATGGAAACTTGCTTGCCTTCAACATCAACCCTTTTATTCCAGTCTGACTGTCATTGCAGTCCATTACTTAAAGGTCGCCTGTATTTAAAGCCATTTTCTTCATTGACGATAATGACTGTTCGATTAGGTTTACTGCCTCTTACACACTTAATGGAGACTTTCGGTACGGCAGTCTATTGTTTTTATCACTCACATCAGTTTCAACCTATGACTATATCTCTTTTTATATTATTTTTTCTTCGTTACCATCATTTTTATAATTGGCACTGCACTCCAGATTCATAAAAATGAAAGGTTATTATATTAGTTCCTTCATTGATATTTTTTTGAATTATTAAAAAGAATTAAAAAAAAAAGTCCTGTATTTGCATATAGGCTGTATAGTAAGTGTTCCACCGCAAATAATTCGTTTTCTCGCCCCTTTTTCTTTTCATTTCGTATTTTTATGTATAATCTGTTTTGAGCTCCGCCACTCGTTAGTCCCTTTCCTCGTACATATTCTTCACCTCATAGCATTTCCAGTAAATCAGCTTAGAAGTTGTTCACCTTAAATTTTTGAGATTTTCCGCCCTGCAGACTTCTTCTGGAAGATCGCTCAATTCTGTATGTTCGACGACTGTATATGTTTTTTTTTTTTCGATAAACTATAGTAAGCACTAGTAACCACTGCAAATGTTTGGTTCCATTTTGTCAATAGCTTCCAGAGATATAGTTTTACTTGATATTCCTCATTCTGTAGGGTTATAACAGTTTTACTTGCCATTCCTCAGGCTGTAGGGTTATAATAGTTTTACTTAATATTCCTCAGTCTGTATTATATATCACTCGAAAATTAAACAGTCAACCTCCATTTTCGCGTACTCGGGGAGTAAGCCTACAAACTACCTTGTTATTGTTGATCCTGTTTGGAGTGTTGGAAATGTCTGTTGAAGAGCCTAGAAAGCTCTGAAAAAGGAGCTTTACATTCAGTTTAAAGATACAGGAACTTTAGACTAAGATATTTATTATTTATGTATTAAAATTAAAATGTAAAAAATGAATAATGTATACGTTTAACAGTACAGAACAATTATTTCTAGTAAAATATAAGCAGTTTATTTTAATTCATGTCGGTGAAACAAGGCTATAATTGACTGTAGATTTTACCCCGTATTAATTCTTTGGTGTACTGAATTTAGGGTATGTTTCTGTTCGGTTATTTTGTGTTTCCACTTATAACTGAGAATATATTTATGAACGCGTTTTTAAATTGTGTCCTTTTATTTGATCCTTGTTGTTAGTATGAGTAGCACTAAGTATGAGTATTAATTACGACAACCACTTCACGTTAAGTTGGGAATATAATGTTTACAACTTAGCGTGAGGGGGAAATCTTACATGCGCTTCGAGTTAGCTGGAGGTCTGATCACGCCTTGTTTATAATATGCTGACATCCAGTGATACAGGATTGGAGAGTAGCATACATAAATAGTCTTTGGCTGAGTATTGTTAGTGTCTTGTATTATTTAAAGATGAATTTAATACATTTGAACTAAATTAAACATTGAAAAATTTTCAGAAATTTTAATGGGTTTTTCTGCGAGAGTTGGAGTCGACTCACTAACAAGTAGATAACATATTCCTTTCAGTTATTAGTCCCAAGTTTATTGTATTAGTTTTTCCTCGTATCTATGAATTTAGGTACAGAATGTCCTTTTTTTTTTTTTATCGTTATTTGTCTGTAATGTGCTAATGGATGCCGGAAGCCAAGAACGGCAACGAAAGTACGACATTCCCGATTGTTGAAATGCCCAACCACGAAATCCGCTCATGAATATTAATAAAGCTATAATGATACCACCAAGGCTGTAACTTTGAGCTCAAAATGTGTTCTATACCACAAATGCTCTATACAGTAATGAGCTAATTGCCTCAGTAATGGTGTAACTAGCCCATTAATGGCTTAATTGCTAGCAACGTTTCCATATGCGGGAGGTTATTCGGGGCAGAATCGGGCAGAGACTTTCGCCATTCGTCCTAGGTCATGTTGGAAGGAGCGTCGGGAATAAAGGGGATTTGGAAACAAATGGATGAATAAGTGTCTGGAATGTCTTCTGCATTTTCATCTCATAATTTCACCCTGACTGTGGAGTTGTTTTTGTTGAGTTGATCTGTGCATTTTATGTAGACCAGTAAATAGTAAGTTGCTATTAATGAAATGAACACTTCAGTATGGTATATATAACAAAGTCAATTGGTCTGTCTATTCATGTTATTATGCAGGATGTACTATTGCTTCTTTTACATAAGGCTTGAGGTATTCGAGATAAATCTGCTGGAGGATTTTTTTTAGGTGTTGTATTAGTATAGAAATTTTTCAAACGTACTCTAGTGTTTTGAGTCTTTCAGTTTTCATATGGTGTCAGATCCTCATTATAAATATACTCAAAGTCAACTCATGATTATTTTTATTTAAATAATCTAAGTAGTGCTTCTGTTTCTAAAATGGGTTATTATTCACTGATTTTTAAGAAAGTGTTATTGCCTTTGGTTAGGATGGACTAATTATGATTTTCATATATGTTCGTTATATAAAAGACAATAAAAACCAACCTAATTTAATGGCAAAATGCTTATTGCTTGCCATTGAGTTGGTCTAATCTATTAATTACTAGTACCCCGAAAAGATTTCACATTCGAAATGAAAATAAGAATGTAAGATTTGGAGTTGCCTGTTACCTCTGGAATGACAATTAAATTTTGTCCGTCGTTGCAGCTGTTTTGATGCCGAGCTATGAAGCATTATTGGGTTTCATGTAACTTTGAGGAAAGTAAATACATTTAATATTTCTTTTCAGTCTTTTTACTGCTACATTTATTTACGATAATGCGTATCCCATCCCCTGAAAACCCACAAAGGCTCTCCACACGCGGAAAAAAAAAGTTGATATTTTTCTGATATCGAATCACTTGCTTTTGTATGGGAATCCTAGAATTTTTTATTTTGTAATAGTATTGGAAATTGTGTTTCGAATGAAACTCTAAAGGAATGGGACTCGTCTAGAGGTTTCTTGTCTTTCCTCTCACTAAGGCCTCGCTGATATTTGCATAACTCCTGCCATACCTTATCTCTGAGAAAGAACTGGGAAGAAAAGAGAGTAAAAAAGGGGCCAGAAGAAACCTGAATGAATAGGAGGAGGAAATCATCCATCCTCATCTAAACAAACAATTTAAAGGCAAATAGACTCTCTCTCTCTCTCTCTCTCTCTCTCTCTCTCTCTCTCTCTCTCTCTCTCGTTACTACGGTCACTTGAATAGGAATACCTTTGGACTGGAGAAGAATGGAAAAGAAGGGAAAGAAAAACAGATCATGGTTACTTTTCTTTGAGAGAACACAGGCGCGTATTTCTTTCTGGGCAGCAGCCTTCTGGAGAATGGGATTTTTTTTATAAAGTTTTTGATAATTTTCGTTTTATACGGCATTGTTTTTGTTTTATGATTAATTTTTATTTTTGTAGGTCATATTGTTGTAAAATTGAGAGAGAGAACCGCTCGTATGTTACTCGATGCATGATCATAAGAGCCCTCTAGTAACTAGCGTAACTTTTTATTCAAACAGTTTTTATGATATCAGCCTTTGTACAGTAAGAGTGAATTTGAGTGTGATTTTAAGCAAGACAGTATGAGGTTCACTATATATAACATGGATGTATTGCATAAATACCAGCTTAATCTATATCAGTTAGTATTTTTTTCAAGTACTGTAAAGTATGTAAAACTCACAAAAACTGACCTTTAAATTGCTGTAGAAATACTGTAAGAAAAGAACTTATTCATTCAAATCACTGTAAGATACTTCTGATGAAAATAAGGAGGGTAAACATATTATCAAACCCTGACAGGAAGCAGCTTAGGGAATGAATTATGCACTTGGTCATTTATCTAGTGTAGCTATTCTGGTGCCAGGATGTGGAAGGGCGTTGGGTTAGCAACCCCATCACAGAGTACTTGAAGCAAACCAACAGGGCTACACCACGGAAGGGTATCTGGGAAACGCCCTTGCAATCATTGACCAGACGTTAATTTCTTAACTTGTTAGTTTGGAATACCATTCTAACGAAGGGGAGTAGAATAATACCATGGTTATATTCCGTGATATATTTTTTAATGTTCCCCATTTTTCGGAATATTTGTATTCTTAATAGTTCATTCTTTCTTTGTATTGATTGAGAATAGAGTTAGTTCCTTATCTTTGAGTTATGCGAAATATAATCAGACGCTACCTCCTTCCGCACTTATCTTACGGATTTTGTAAACGAATTGGAAGTGTTGGTAGGGATTACATTCCTTTTGTGTTAATATCGGCTCCTGGTATAAATCGTTCTTCAAGCCATCTGGCATGCGTCTGTAAAGCGCTTGAAGGCGAAACCTTGCTTTTCTGTGTATTATAGGTAGTTTCAAAGACTTGTGGTAGACATGCACCATACCGTGGTTTATGGTATTCATAGTTCCACCGAACTAGAGAATATCAAGTTAGGGCAGTTGATTTCTTTCGAAAGTTTTCAACGCTGTGGATAACAAGACAAAAAACTTAAGTTTTCAATCTTTTTTTTTTTTTTTTTTTTTTTTTTAAATAAGGAAAAATGGATTCCCATTTTGTTGTGATTTCTGATCATACATCATGTCTGGTACACGTTTTAAAATGGTATACGCTATGTAGAAATATGTAACAAGCTGAGTGTATTACATTTTTTGCCTTTGTTAATACTGTGTATGTTTTTTTAGACATAATTCAATATTCAATGATCCTTCTCAGGTAAGTAGGTTATAATTTTTTATTTAGCTCTTTATACCGCACTGTATTGCCTTTGCCAATTGTAACAGGCCTTTCCTTTAAATTTATTTCCATTATTCCAGTAACCGTATTTCATATATCCTATCAGCTAATATTACATATATCTATCAAAGAAATTCGTAATTAAATAAACTCGGTTCTTGGTAAAAGACTGTAATGTTGGTTACCTTCAGACATCCGAATGCGACCAGGTATCGAATTCCATCCTTTGTCCGATTGAATAGACTCCTCAAAGGCCATTTCGCCTTTTGAAAGGGAACAGACAAAAGAAAAGAATGTCCAAAAGAATTGGACGTATTTAGGTATCATCTGTCTGTCTCTAACTGCCTATTTGAAACGAACAAGTTGTCGATCTTGGGATGCTCTTATAATCCACTGTCAGGATATTTATATATAAAGTCTTTTGATGGCAACGTTTCGGCTTTTATTTTCCAAGAAATTCAGAACCTTCTTTTTCTGTTAACAAGACAGAACCATATGAAATATGTTATATTCGGTAGACAGGAAGTTTTTGGGGAATGCCAGTGAGTGGTTGTGGCTTTTGTACTTTTTCTAGTGCCAAACCCTTTCTGTTACATGTATGCATGTTTGGGACTGAATACATTAAATTGTGATTTAGTTGTGCTATATTTGTTTGGGGTATTTCTGTTAGCTTTCGTTTTCAAAAAAATTGCACGGATTTCCATTTCTAAGTGAATGATATCAAAGTTATTTTCTTTTTCCAGTCGTGGATCTTATGAACATAGCTCAAATTCAAGTCTCCAGAAGGAAAAACAATTATACTTAGTATTAATTTGACTTTTCAGATTTCAATACTGTAAACAATTTTAGACGAGTCATGTTAAATTTTAATCATTAGACTTATTGTACACGCATCATTAAGAAAAAAACACGGAAGTACGATTCCGTAAGACGAAGACTTGACAGTAAATTGTAAACGTGGAACAGTTTTGAAATGTATAAGCGTTCTTAAAAATTGAAACGACGGCGATACCTTTAAATTCTAAATTCTTTTCTTCCCGATGCTCTTGCCGTCCTATGAAGACAATGAAAGGACCGGCAACTTTGCTTTCGTTGCAGAGGCAATCGGAAGCCTTACGTTGGAAATCTCGACCTTGCAGGATCTGGACGCTTCCATTCTTCTCATAGGATTCCAGCGGATATTGCCGGCCATCTTCCTGGAACAATGTGGTTGGTTTCTCATGAGTGTAATGACGTGCAAAACGGCCGAGATTTGTCTAAAATTGCCTGTCTTACAAGAGCTGCATCAGAAAAGCATGTTCTTTTCTGAGAGAGAGAGAGAGAGATTCCTTCATAATGCATGAGTGAGCAATGAAGAGACGTTCTGCAGGGTGGAAGTTAGAAACTTGGCAGTATCTTGTTAGTTGAAGAACCACAATTGAGAGAGAGAGAGAGAGAGAGAGAGAGAGAGAGAGAGAGAGAGAGAGAGAGACTTTTCCCGTACTGTGGTGCTAAGATGAAAGTTAGAAATTTGGCAGCTTCATGTTAGTTAAAGAACCACAATTTTAAAGGTTTTAAAGGAGAGAGAGAGAGAGAGAGAGAGAGAGAGAGAGAGAGAGAGAGAGAGAGAGAGAGATTCCTCCATGCTGCATGAGTTAGGAATGAAGAAAAGTTCAGTAGTGCTAAGATGGAAGTTAGAAATTAGGCAGCATCATGCTAGTTAAAGAACCACAATTTTAGAGGTTTTGAAGGAGAGAGAGAGAGAGAGAGAGAGAGAGAGAGAGAGAGAGAGAGAGAGAGAGAGAGAGTTGGAAGGCGAAAAAAATTGATTTTATATAGAAATATTTGTTGATTGTTGACTGGTCGATTTCTTATCTTGTAATTTTTCCAGTTACTGTTTTCCACCATTTCTGTGACCTGCAATTAGTCGCATTCTTTTTACTTCTTAATCCTTTCTTCCTCCTCTTACTCTTCTCCTGGATTCTTGACCTTGCTAAGACCTTTTCTTAGCCGTAGGAAGAGAAATGATGCTCTGGAATTATGTAAAAAAAGAAATATAAGTAGGAGGGAAGGACCAAGCGATAATTTGTCTCTGACATTCGTTTATAGTTATTTCAGAATCGGCAAAGGGAAAAGGTCCATTTTAGTTTACTCGGGGAATAAGCCTAACAAAACTATTTTTTTTGTTGTTGTGGTCGTGGGGGGGGGGGGGTGGGGGGCGCTGAAGGAACGCCTTATGGAAAACCGTAAAAATGTCTGAAAAGGGTGTTTCCCGTTGAGTTAAAGGTACAGGATTTTTAGGAGAGGATTTTTGTTTTTTCTATTTATTTATTAGAATGGAAAATATATAAAAAAAATAATGTGCATGTTAAACAGTACAGAACAATTATTTTTTGAAAAATATAGCCTGCTTATATTAATTTTCGTTGGTGAATCAACGCTTCTTATTTCACTATAGATAGCACGTGGGCCTTCCCCCGCTCCCCCGGTCGTAGTAAGCTGGAGGTCGGATCCCGCCTTGTTTAATAAAACATCTATAGATGCGTCACGTTTAGTATTAAACGCTCTCGTTCTTCGAAGGTACATTAAGCAATCGAGAAGGCTCTAAAAATTTTTCAGGTTTATTTATACAATATCAGCTGGCTTGTAACGTTGTATTTAAACTCAAAGATACAACTAGCATGGTATTTAGATTAAGGTAAGTAGTGGTTAATTAACAATATAAATGCCAAAGTTTGAACCTCAGTTCCATTGCAAGCAGTCTCGTGTGTGATTATGCAGTCGCTGCAAAAGGCGAAATTTGATTATGGTATAGAAGTAATATTTTTGCGTGAAAATGTCAGTAGCAATTTTTTTACGCGATAAACGCACATACGGTCAGTCAGCACCTATCACCAGACCCCATTCCATTATTTAAGTAACAATGATGTATTCATTATAAAATTCCAAAACGTTTCTGGGATTTTATTTTAATATTTTTTTTTCTATTAAACGTTCATTAACAATAGTTTGTTACTCTTACTGATAGTCTATTACACATGGTGATAATTTAGTGGCATATCTATTTACACATTTCCTGTAAACAAGGTCGCCGGTTAGCCCTGTAAAGGGGTAGTGCCGGAAGTGCACCTCGCTTGGTGCACTGTATGCATTCATAATGAAGGGCGTCTTTAGCGTCTTTTAAACCCCTATCTTCAACCAATTTTAAATGTTACTTTACCTCCATTCTTACTTCCATTCTTTAGAAGTTTAGCTCTTCTATATTTCCTTAGTTTTCTAGATCTCTATCTTGCTGTCCCACCACTCGAACTTCGTCTTTTCATCTCATAGGCGAAGTTGATTTTCAGATCTGTCGATTGTTTACGCCAATGAAAGTTGCAAAAAAGAAAATTTAGTTCCTGTTTATGGCTTATAATCCTTCCATTGCGATGATTTTGTTTGCGCTGCTGTTAGTTGAAGGAAAGTATTAGAAAGTCTTTCTCTAATATTTTTCGTGTGTGAACAAAAATGACGGTTTTTGGTTGCAAGATAATGAACATGTGCAAATTCAGGTTATCCACTGATGCTGGATTGCTTTGCGTGTTCTCAAACAGTAAGATCTCCCCCCGCTCGCCCCCCCCCCTCCCCAAAAAAAAGACAAACGAAAGACTAATAGCAAATGAGCCCATGTGACAGCGCTCTAACTGGATTTGAAGTGTGCGTGCGTGGGCAGAGGTTAGGGGGAACGGTTCATAATAAACGCTATTGTTTATAACGTCTCTTTCATCCCGTAATAAGTCTTTATGTAGGTTTTTTAACTTCGTTATGAAACTATTATCTCGATTTTTTTATACTTTAAACTCCTTCGTAACCCCTCCTTTCCCCTCTTACATTTTCCATCTCTCCTCCTTTCAACTCCTTGTCTTTCATTTTTTTTTTTTTTTTTTTTCTTTCCTGCGGGGTTCTTCTTACCCTTCCTCCTGTCTTTCTTCTACCCTGAATCTTACCCGCTTTGTTTTCCCAGATCCTTCACAAAACAGCTACTAATTGCAAGGCTGCGGCCTTTTCATCCTTTGCTCTTTTTTTTTTTTCTTATGCCCTTCTCAACGCTCAAGGAATCCTGCAACATTCCTAGATCGTCACCCCAAACATCTTGGGGTTTCTTTTACTTGGGACTCTCATTTATCTCTTCTCTCTTCGTCTCTATCTCTGTCTCTCTCCTCCTCTCTCTCTCTCCCGTTTCACTGGTCTCTTTTCGTGAACTTCCTCTTTGCTTTTCCTTTTGTTATTTTTTGGGGGCGGTCTAAAATGACGGATGATTCACAAGGATTAGATTCCTGAGCAGTTTCAGTGTAGATGAAAGGGAAAAGATAAATGATTAAACTAAAGATGGGATGATTAAACTAAAGGTGGGAAAATGACATAACGCTCAAATGAAATCAGATATAATGAATATCAGGTTCCATTTGCCCTTGTCTTATGGTGTTCGTTATTCCTGTTAATCATCATTTAAAATCTAACATTGGGGCTCTTTTAACTATAAAACCTCTATAACATTGGGGCTATTTAACTATAAATGACATAACATTGAGGCTCTTTAAACTATAAAACTTTTATTTATTGGGGCTCTTTAACTAAAAAAGCCTCTAACATTAGGGCTATTTATAAATTCTATAACATTTGGACTCTCTTAACTATAAAACCTCTATTATTGGGGCTCTTTAACTATAAAACTTCTACCATTAGGGCTATTTAGCTATAAATTCTATAACATTGGGGCTCTTTTAACTAAAAAAAACCTCATATTATTGGGGCTCTTAAATTATAAAACCTCATAAAGCCTCTACCATTGAGGCTATGCAGTCAGAACTAACTTCTGTCTATGCACTACAGAACGCTTCTTCATTGTTCACTCATGCAGTACAGGGGAATCTCTCTCTCTCTCTCTCTCTCTCTCTCTCTCTCTCTCTCTCTCTCTCATAGTAGATTGCTCTCTCTTCCGTACTTATTCCCCTTTCATTGCGTTTGTTATTTTTGAGGACGTAAAATGACAGATCATTTCCTGCAATGGGATTCCTGTGGAATTTCAGAGGCATGCGAGGAAAAGAGTGCTAAACAAAAGTGAAAAATGAATATAGCAACGAAAATGGGCTTTTGCTTTTCGTTGGTCCTTTCTAATTCACTTCGGAATTTTTATTTGGGGGGTTGGGGCGATGTGGAGGCTTGGCCAAAGCATGTTGCTGTCAAAATTTTAATTCCTCTGCACAGCAATTCGTTTTGCCTTTCACCCCCCTCATGCAGTGCAGTTAAGGAATCTCTCTCTCTCTCTCTCTCTCTCTAAAGAGTTTGACTTAATAATTGAAAAATTGGATGATATATTGTAGAAATCACAAGGACTGGACTATTCTCCTATCTGGTGACTTCAACTTTCCTTTCGTAGAATGGAAAGAACGAATAGGAGATTGTGGTTGTACTTATACATATAAAAAAGAGAGTAATAGTAGTGCAGAAGATAAGAGGCAATTTGAAAAGCTATTAGATATGCTACTAGAATACAACATTCAACAAATAAATCACCTGCCAACAAGAAAGGAAAATACTTTAGACCTAGTATTTGTGAACGAGATGAATTATGTTAAAGAAATAATAGTTTTATAATGCGAATATTTCAGACCATAATGTCATAGAATTAACAGTTCATTCCAAAGCAAGTGAAAATAGAGATAAGCAAGAAATGAAAAAAAAAAAGTGGGAAGGATATGGAAAATACAACTTCTACAGTAAAAATATAAAATGGTCAGAAATTAATGAAGAATTAAACAAAGATTGGGATAACATTTTCGTAAGTGATTGACATAAGGGTAAATACGGAGATATTATATAAAATATTGGAGAAAATAGTGGAAAAATATATACCGAAGAAGAAAAGTAAACATCATTCATGCATACCAAGAGACAGAAGGATCTTGTTCCAGAAAAATCAGAAAGTGGAAAAAAGGTCTTGCAAAAGAAAAAAAATGCATGGAAAGTTATAGAACTAAAAAGTAAGATAGAAAATGCAGAACAAAAGATTATACAATCAAAAGAAAATGAAAAAACGGGACTTGGAAGAAAAAACCCTATTAAATATCAAGCAAAACCCCACGCTATTATACTCATATGCGAAGAAGATGAATAAAAGAAGAATAGAAAATAGGCCCTCTGAGAATTGAAGGGAGATTTAACGAATGAAAAAAAGGAAATTTTGCAACATACTGGCAGAACGATATAAGAGAGAATTCACCCCTAGAATAGATAATGAAGATAATGATATAGAAGTAAGGGATGAAAATAGTGAATATTTAGCTGACATAGATATTAATGAAGCTGATATTGTGCAGGCTATTAATGAAATTAAAAATGGAGCTGCTGCAGGGCCTGATGGAATTCCTGCTATTTTGTTAAAGAAAGTAGTTCATTCTATCGCAAAGCCACTTGCAATATTATTAAGACAAAGTGTAGATACAGGCAAGATTTATGATGAGCACAAATTAGCATATATTACCCCTACTTTCAAAAGTGGATCAAGACTAGAGGCAAGTAATTATAGGCCTGTGAGTCTAACATCACATATTATGAAAGTGTATGAAAGGGTAATGAAGAAAAATATTATGAAACAGTTAATAAAAAATAATTTGTTTAATAAAGGACAACATGGTTTCGTACCCGGAAAAAAGTACACACCCAACTGTTAGTCCACCGTGAGAACATATTCAAAAATATGAAAAGCGGTAAATGAAACAGATGTGGTTTATTTAGACTTTGCAAAAGCTTTTGATAAAGTAGACCATAATATATTAGCGAAGAAATTAGAAAACACAATATCGTGGATAAAGTAGGAAGATGGTTAAAAGAATTTTTACACAACAGAAAACAGATAGTTATTGCAACGACGAGAAATCGGATAAAGTCAGGTAATATCCGGTGTGCCGCAAGGTACGGTGTTAGCTGCAATACTGTTTGTTATTATGATTGAAGACATAGACAATAATGTGAAGGATTCGGTAGTGAGTAGTTTCGCATGATGACACAAGAATAAGTTGAAATTACTTGTGATGAAGATAGGAACGCTCTACAAAGAGACCTTAACAAAGTATATGATTGGGCAGAGGTAAATAGGATGGTATTTAACTCTGATAAATTTGAATCAATAAATTATGGAGACAGAGAAAAGAAAGCTATATGCATATAAGGGACCTAATAATGAGACCATCACAATAGGAAGCAGTTAAAGACCTTGGGTGTGATGATGAAATAGGAACATGTTATGCAATGATCAAATAGCAACTCTGTTGGCAAAATGTAAAGCAAAAATGGGAATGTTGTTACGGCACTTCAAAACAAGAAAAGCTGAACACATGATTATGCTTTATAAAACATATGTCGTAGTCCACTTGAATATTGCAATATGATATGGTACCCACACTATCAAAAGGATATTGCACAAATAGAGAGTGTACAAAGGTCCTTTACAGCTAGAATAGAAGAAGTTAAGGACCTAGACTACTGGGAAAGACTACAATTCTTAAAATTATATAGTCTAGAAAGGAGAAGAGAACGCTACATGATAATTCAGGCATGGAAACAGATAGAAGGAATAGCAGAAAATATCATGGAACTAAAAAATATCAGAAAGAGCAAGCAGAGGTAGATTAATAGTGCCCAAAACTATACCAGGAAAAATAAGGAAAGCACACAGGAACATTAATCCACTACGCACCAGCATCGATAATGCAGCGTCTATTCAATGCGTTGCCAGCTCATCTGAGGAATATATCAGGAGTGAGCGTAGATGTGTTTAAGAATAAGCTCGACAAATATCTAAACTGCATCCCAGACCATCCAAGATTGGAAGATGCAAAATATACCGGAAGATGTACTAGCAACTCTCTGGTAGACATTAGAGGTGCCTCACACTGAGGGACCTGGGGCAACCCGAACAAGATGTAAGGTCTGTAAGGTAAGGTAAGGTCTCTCTCTCTCTCTCTCTCTCTCTCTTCTTCGATCAGATAGAAAAAAATAGGAATCAATGGGGAACCGCGATATATGGGAAAGATAAAACCAAGGAAAATATGAGAAATATAGTAACTCAGAATGTGAACTAATAACGGTAGAATTTAAATCTGAAAAATTAATGAACATAGTAATATATAGACCCCCTAATATTAAAGAGTTTGACACAATAATAGAAAAAATTGGATGATATATGTAGAAATCACAAGGACTGGACTATTCTCCTATCCGGAGACTTTAACTTTCCTTTCGTAGACTGGAAAGACGAATAGGAGATTGTGGTTGTATTTATGCATATAAAAAAAGAGAGCAATAGTAGTGCAGAGATAAGAGGCAATTCGAAAAGCTATTAGATATGCTACTAGAATACAACATTCAACAAATAAATCACCTGCCAACAAGAAAGGAAAATACTTTAGACCTAGTATTTGTGAACGAGGTGAATTATGTTAAAGAAATAATAGTTTATAATGAGAGTATTTCAGGCCATAATGTCATAGAATTAAAAGTCCATTCCAAAGCAGTGAAAAACAGAGATAAGCAAGAAATGAAAAAGTGGGAAGGATATGGAAAATACAACTTCTACAGTAAAAATATAAAATGGCCAGAAATAAATGAAGAATTAAAGATTGGGATAACATTTTTCGTAAGTGATGACTTAACGGTAATACGAGATATTACATAAAAATATTAGAGAAAATAGTGGTAAATATATACCAAAGAAGAAAAGTAAACATCAGTCATGCATACCAGAGACAGAAGGATCTTGTTCCAGAAAATCAGAAAGTGGAAAAAACAAAAAAGGTCTTGCAAAAGAAAAAAAAAAAAAAAAAATGCATGGAAAGTGATCAAACTAAAAGTAAGATAGAAAATGCAGAACAAAAGATTATACAATCAAAAGAAAATGAAAGACGGTGGACGTTGAAGAAAAAACCTTGGTAAATATCAAGCAAAACCCAACTATTGTACTCGTATGCAAAAAAGATGAATAAAAGAAGAATAGGAATAGGCCCTCTAAGATTGAAGGGAGATTAACGATGAAAAAAGGAAATATGCAACATATTGGCAGAACGATATAAGAGGAGTTCAACCCTTAGAATTGATAATGAAAGATAATGATATAGAAGTAAGGGATGAAAAATTGTGAATATTTAGCAGACATAGATATCAATGAAGCTGATATTGCTGAGGCTATTAATGAAATTAAAAATGGTGCTGCAGTCTGGGCCTGATGGTGTTCCTGCTATTTTGTTAAAGAAAGTAGTTCATTCTATCGCAAAGCCACAGGCAAGATTTATGATGAGCACAAATTAGCATATATTACCCCTACTTTCAAAAGTTGATCAAGACGAGAGGCAAGTAATTATAGGCCTGTGAGTCTAACATCCCATATTATGAAAGTGTATGAAAGGGAAATGAAGAGAGGGTGAATGAAGAAAAATATTATGAAACATTTAATAAAAATTAATTTGTTTAATATAGGACAACATGGTTTTGTACCCGGAAAAAGTGCACAAACCCAACTGTTAATCCACCGTGACAACATGTACAAAAATATGAAAAGCGGAAATAAAAAAAAAGAGGTGGTTTATCTAGACTTTGCAAAAGCTTTTGACAAGGTAGATCATAATATATTAGCAAAGAAAATTAGAAAACATAATATAGAGGATAAAGTAGGAAGATGGTTAAAAGAATTTTTACACAACAGAAAACAGATAATTATTGCAAACGATGAGAAATCGGATGAAGCTAAGGTAATATCCAGTGTGCCACAAGGTACGGTGTTAGCTGCATTACTGTTTGTTATTATGATTGCAGACATACATAGACAGTAATGTTAAGGACTCGGTAGTGAGTAGTTTCGCCGATGACACAAGAATAAGTAGAGAAATTACTTGTGATGAAGATAGGAACGCGCTACAAAGAGACCTTAACAAAGTATATGATTGGGCAGAGGAAAATAGGACGGTATGTAACTCTGATAATGAGACAATCACATATAAGGAAGCAGTTAAAGACCTTGGTGTGATGTTGAATAGGAAAAACATTTTATGCAATGATCAAAAGTAGCATCTAGTGGCAAAATGTAAAGCAAAAATGGGAATGTTGTTAAGGCACTTCAAAACAAGAAAAGCTGAACACACGATTATGCTTTATAAAACATATGTTCGTAATCCACTTGAATATTGCAATATGGTATGGTACCACTCACCATCAAAAGGATTTTGCACG
>NC_087217.1:2157620-2165120 GCF_015104395.2 Macrobrachium nipponense | reverse complement strand
TACTTCTTGTCTGTCAGATGAGTCATCAGAGTTGATAACAGGACTTTGCGTTGTATATCAGTCAAGGAATTCATGGTCTTTGGCAAAATTTTACCAAGGTGGAAAAGATACGTACTTTTTGAAGCTAACCTGTCTTTCTCTTTTTAAATGATTTTAGATTAGCTAAGGACCAGTGTTGAAATTTCCTTAATAATCCACATTTGTGATTTTCCTCTTTTTTTTATTTCGTGATGCTCGATGTTTGATATTCGTCTCCATTTTATTTCTAATCATATTACTGCCGAGGCACAACATAGTAGTATACTCTGCCGCAGTGACGGTAGAGAAAACCTCTGCTTAGAAAAATGGCTAATCTCAGGATTTATAGAGTAACCATCTTTTATCATTCTGCTTGGGCGTGTGAATTCAAATTTTAGCGTCTAAATATTTACCAGGTTCGAAATAAGGATATGTCGAGAAGATACTGCTGGGAGCATGCGCCGTGAACCCTTCTTCAAGAGGCTGGTCAGACAGAACCCAAATAAAAGGGGTGCTTTTATGAGCGAAGCCCCATTTATCCATTTGCTAGTACACCGAGAGCTCTACTCGTCCCCAGATGGAATATCTGGCGTGTTGCCAAATTTTTCGTATTTTACCCTTTATTTCATTATTTATATATATTTTTGCTACGAGTATTATCACACATCTGAGTAATAAATGACATTACATGCTGAGTGTAGGTTTCATCAGATACAGGAATGGTTGAATAAACACTGGTACAATAAGGAGAGGAAAAAGAAAAGTACCGAAGTTTCCTTGGATTGAACGCATGTTGATAAAACATGAAACTTCGAAGGTAACGGAATTCATTTCTTAAAATACAATAAACACAAAGCGCTGAAGTATTGATCTTAACCTTGTACGAAAGGTGATAAAAAAGGTATGTTGATGATTAAGGAATGGTATTCCACAATTTTATGGGATACGGGAATCTGCGATGAGATTAATATCTATTTCATTTTCAGCATCGATAATTGCACACAAGCTATATTCAATGTCTAAGTAAACTAGAAAAACATTATATAGGGGTTATGAGTACTGATTTGTTTTCGAAATTCATCCAATTTTTAGTTTTTAATTTGTTGTAACTTTTCAGATGTCTATCTTCTTTTCATTTAATATTTAGATATATAAATTCTTACCACTCATACACAATGCCTTTTTTACAATCATTATAATGTGGGAATGGATTAATGTATGTGTGCATATATATGTATATAATATATATATAATATATATATATATATATATATATATATATTATATGTATATAATATATATATATATATATTATATATATGATATATATATTATTAACATATTTATACATACATACATACATACTACTACCATACATACATACATACATACACCATCTTGCATTTGCCTCATGTCCATCTCCGTCCTGTGTTTGACCCACCAGGGTCAGTTAACTACCAGCCCTAAGCTTAAGGGAAACACGAAGGATTTTTGAAGAAACGAGTTTGCTTGCTTATACTCCCCGAGATCGATCTTTAGAACCTATCTGAGACAGCGGGTGTTTTAATTAATGTTATGATGCTTGGTTTGGAATTACAAGATGAGCCTCCGAACAAACGCCTCAAAACTCAATATGTGTCTGGTAACCAATTCCTCAGCTACAGGTTCGCCAAAGCTTTGATCATTTCAGAGCATCTAACCTCAATGCTGCGTCCAGGAATGCAGTAATTTCGCTTTATTACTTAATAAATACTGCGTGCGAATAGATTGCTTGTATTCCATGCATATGAACAGGACAGAAGCACATCCCTTCGTCATATTACAGCATGCATTATTGCCTTTGCTCCATTAATTTCACCTCAGGAGCACGGACGCTGTGAGCAGTTATTACCACAATGGTAATTTGCTCTGAGCGTTAGGGTTTTGCCTATTAATTTTCGGAAGAGGCATTTTCATTGGTTTTGGCCTGTCAGGCAAAAGGAAATACCACGGCAGCTAGGACCTCTTCGTTGCTAATGTTATCGTGCACCACGCAGCATCTACATCAGCACTGTGGACATTTGGGGAAACTGACAGCGTGTGTGTAAGAAGAATTTCTTATTAGAGAATAGACATCGCTTCCAGGAGCCCCTGCTTTTACCATGAGCAGCATGAGGTGAATATCATCACACACAAGCTTTATTTCGTGCGCTTGTGTGCTGGAATGCCATTCTGAAATTGATGAAACATACATGACACAACAGCATCTCTAGCTGATAGTTTAGAATGTGTACGAGTATCTTGAGCAAACTATGATTCAGTTATGTAAAATACCAATTTTCCCCTTTGCATTCAATTTGAGAGTTGCATTGTGTCGTTCAATCGTTCATTAGCGCGTTATAATGGTTTCAGTCAATATATCTATACACAGAGACAAAATAGGGAACTTCTCTTTCTACTATTACAGGGAATTATTGAATGCATAAATTTTATTTTCATGCTTCTTAACCTTTCAGTAGTTCATTAATTGAAACGTTTTGAAGTCAATATATAAATAAATTACACACACAATATATATATATATATATATATATATATATATATATATATATTGTGTGTGTGTGTGTATGCAAGCATGATTACCTTCGTATAAATTTGCTTGCTTGTCAGTCAAGTATAAAGAACACAACAAGAAAAGCTAAGTATTTGTGATTAGTATAACGTAAGTGATATCATGGTCATTGACTTATTTAAAAGTGAAAATGACCTGCTGCTTTATAGCCTCAATTGAAATGCAGTAGACACTACCTTTCTCAGAGTCCTGAGTTTGCTAGAACGTAATTATGCCGATGTGGATGCAATTAATGACATCAGCTTGTTTGTGAATTAAACGTCAGTCGACAACACTTGCCATTGTAATCCCGGCTTGCATGCATGGAGGGGCACATCGTTAAATGGGGCGTTTTTTCCTTTCATTTCTTATGGGGGAGTCGACGCGAAAAGAAGAGAAGAGAGAGAGAGAGAGAGAGAGTAAAGGGTCTGGCATGGAGAGCGGTGAAGGAATGAAAGAAAGAATATGAAGGGAAAATTAATTTCTGATTGATATTGAAGCACACTTTCTCTCCCCCTCTCGAGCGCTTATTTGTGGCAGATAATGAATGGGTTTCTCCCCATTCATTTGTGGCGCATAATGGAAACTCTCTCTCTCGCTCTCTCTCTCTCTCTCTCCTCTCTCTGGTATGTATATAATATATATATATATATATATATATATATATATATTATATATATATATATATATGCATGCGTAAACACACACACACATTATATATATATAATGTGTGTGTGTGTGTAATTACGCATGCATATATATATATATATATATATATATATATATATATATATATATATATATATATATATATATTGTATTATCAGATATGCTTAGTTTTTTTTTTTTTTTTTTGCGCGTACAGTAATAATTACTATATTAGTTGGTTTTTCCTTTGATAAATTCATCATATGAGACTCCCTCCTGCCTGATGACTTGAGTCGTCTCTAGTTACAGCCCTACTTCTGACAATGATTACCTGTCACGCAAATTGCCAGGAGCTGTCTTTCAGAAACCTCATTCCAGCTTAATTCAGAAATGGCTTAATCAGGTCAACCATTTCTCCCTCTGATAAGACGCAGTTTAATAGGCGAGGCATATAGTATATATATGCTTTTAATGTCTTTAGATTGTATTGTCCTTCAATTTAATGATTTTTCACAGTATTTTGAGTTTATGGGTTTTAGGTGAATCCTTTTGTAAGGTCGAAGCGCAGAGATAGCATCTTATACTTAGTGGTAGCGAATTTCCCTGTTATTGTTTACATGCAAAATATATAGAAAAAAAAGAGACGCTTCAGATAGCAAATATAAAATCACTCAAACATTGACAGAGCAGACAAGAATAGCACTCTAGGACTCAGATTATGTTTGAATGATAGTGTGCTAGTAAGAAAAACAAAATAATCTCTCTCTCTCTCTCTCTCTCTCTCTCTCTCTCTCTCTCTCTCTCTCTCTCTCTGTGTGTGTATATATATATATATATATATATATATATATATATATATATATATATATATATATATATATATATATACATAAGGGCCGGAGCTGGAGCTCAAAGAAGATATATTCCGAAGGAAGTAGTAGGGAAAGGCATCCTCATCTTTCAACAGTTTATTCATGCCGACGTTTCGCGACGAATTCCAGGTCGCATTTTCAAGGCTAAAAATATATATAAGTTTACGAACATTAATAATTGATCTAATTTAATTTACATTAAAAATGTCATGGCAACAGCTCTCAATAACAGTAAAAAGTAGTTAAAAAGTAAAAGGTAAAAGGTAAAGGTAAAGGTAAAAGGTAAAAGGTAAAAGGTAAAAGGTAAAAGGTAAAAGTTAAAAGTTAAAAGTTAAAAGTTAAAATTGAACAGCACCTTCAAAGTCAGACATATTAAAAGTACAGGACTTCACTAAAATTTCAGAAACACCTACCTATACAAAAGAAAGAGTAAAACTGACACAATATAGGTTAAAAATACAGTGAGGCAGAACCAGCTGCCCAAACTAGGCTATGAACAATTTTACAGAGGACGTTTAGGTATTTAACGACGGTACAGTCTTTTTAATAATGATAGATTCTAAAATTGTCAGGTTGTTGTTGTTCCGCAGTTGGCCCAAGATAGAAAAATCCTTGCTGTCAATATATGTTTTACATGTTTTTGAGTGATTCCGTATATTGGATTGTTCTGGATTTGATAACCTACTACCTGTTCTATGGCTTATGCCCCTGTGGGAATCAATTCGAACCTTCAACAGCCTCCTCGTGCATCCCACGTATGTCCCGTGATCACAGCAAGGATTTTTCTATCTTGGGCCAACTGCGGAACAACAACAACCTGACAATTTTAGAATCTATCATTATTAAAAAGACTGTACCGTCGTTAAATACCCAAACGTCCTCTGTAAAATTGTTCATAGCCTAGTTTGGGCAGCTGGTCTGCCTCACTGTATTTTTACCTATATTGTGTCAGTTTTACTCTTTCTTTTGTATAGGTAGGTGTTTCTGAAATTTTAGTGAAGTCCTGTACTTTTAATATGTCTGACTTTGAAGGTGCTGTTCAATTTTAACTTTTAACTTTTAACTTTTAACTTTTACTTTTAACTTTTAACTTTTAACCTTTTACCTTTTACCTTTTACCTTTTACCGTTTTACTTTTTAACTTTTTACTTTTTAACTGTATTGAGAGCTGTTGCCATGACATTTTTAATGTAAATTAAATTAGATCAATTATTAATGTTCGTAAACTTATATATATTTTTAGCCTTGAAAATGCGACCTGGAATTCGTCGCGAAACGTCGGCATGAATAAACTGTTGAAAGATGAGGATGCCTTTCCGTACTACTTCCTTCGGAATATATATATATATATATATATATATATATATATATATATATATATATATATATATATATATATATTATATAAGCACTTAAATTATTGTCCCAAACTTCCTGTTGATAGCTACACCATTATATATACATTGGAGATAAGTTACCCATAAAGGGCATTATACTCGCCAAATGCCCTTTTTGACCAAGATCTGATCCCATGCCTGTACAGTGTTGGCACACGGGGGAAAGTGACGCAATGTACTTATCTATCATTGATAGATAAGTACATGGATATCATTTTTTGATATCAATGTACTTATTGATATCATTTTTCTCGTATAGATGATACAGCTCCAGAATGTTTCATCTTCCAACTGTCAACCTGTCGTTTGGGATGAGGTTGGTATCCAGGTAAATAGGAAAACTATTTAAGGCAATGAATAAGTAGTAGAATTCGAAGCATTGTGTCTAAACTACACAACTTCGGACAAGAATTATAAGTGGCACTTCTCTCTGGTAAGGACTATGAGAATGTTTGTGGAAGCAATGTAAGGTGCTTCAGGAGAGTGGTGAGAGCGTTATTGAGTGGGCTGACCAGTGTTTGCATGGTATGTTAGGATGAGGGAAAGGTTCCAAAACGATGGGGAGAGAAGTGATTCCATTTTATAGAACTTAAAATGAAAGTAAAGACTTCTGGGATTAGAATGTATATAGTTTTGGTTTCATTTATCTTTATTTCATTAGTATGAACTTTTGCATTGCTTTTTTCATCTTAAGATCTTACTGAGAACTGTTCAGATTACTAGTCTTCTCATTACTACATGATGAAAGTGTCTGAAGGTGTATTATGATAATCACCCCCCCCCCCCCCCCCCCCCAACCAAAGCACATTATTCATATCAGCCTAAGATACATTGTGAGTGATAGTGTATCTGTTTCTCTTTGAATATTATATTCATAAAACTTTTCTTGCAATAAGCTGTCTATATATATCTCAAATGTTCTATAAAACTGCCTATTAGGCTTTTATTGATTTCATTCTTTTTTCTTTGTTTTTTCCTTTTTTTTTGCTGACTTGTAAATCTCAGGACTTTCCGCCATCAATTAATCTTTTTATTTTTTTTACACTAATTCAAGCTCGCATTTTATAGCGCATTCCTATATAGACGATTCTATACATAGCATTTTGCTTTATGGAGTACTTATTTTCATCGTTTTTGCTACTGTTTCGTTGTATCAGAGTTCAAAGCAACGTCTTGCTTTAAGAAATACTGTCTTTAACTAAACTTAAAATTCATAAAGGAAGAATTATTAACGGTCACATACCACGCATCCACTCATGTTATGAATTGAGAGAGAGAGAGAGAGAGAGAGAGAGAGAGAGAGAGAGAGAGAGAGAGAGTCAGTGGCGTTTATCTTTAATGAAAATTAAGGTCTACAATAAGGAGTTTCAATTTATTGGTAATATATAAGAAGAATAAATGAATGCATAAAGGTTTCCTCGCCGGCCTGGCGTTTGTGACGTCACTGACCAATATGAAATTTTTATCTGCTCGGCTGCCGACTTGTTTATATAAGACTTTTGCACAGCATTGCCGACCTGGCCGTGTGTGTGTGTGTGTGTGTGTAACCGTTTGTCGACCGCCAGCACACAACCTTAGAAAGCTTACTCACGCGCCTGTAGAGAAGACACATCAACTAATTTCTCACGTGATGTTCAAGAATGTTATTGCAACTTTCTGCTTCGTAATTAAGAACCTTTTCTCACAGTCTGTTTATATTAAGTCCACCATAATATAAATGGAAGATGATAGTCAGTTTCAGTATCTGAATTAGTCTTACAGGAATTGAACGTGGGACGAGACTTTTTGTTTACTTCTGGTATATCAATTCATTAATTAAACGAAAAGTCTACGCGAAGGGACGAGTGAAACTCACTTGAAAAGTATTTCAAATCGAAGAAGAGTGTTTCAATATATGGCACAAACTGGTGATACATAACATTAAGAGTTTACCCTGTTGACGTCAAGAGAGAAAGAAGGATACTTCTTAAGGTAA
>NC_087217.1:2130120-2150120 GCF_015104395.2 Macrobrachium nipponense | reverse complement strand
AGGAAGTAGGGGGTGGTTGAGGGAGGATACAAGGAAATACGGACCAGAAACAAAAAAAATATATATATATATAAATAAGGAGCAGGGAGAAGAAGTAGGGGGTGGTTGAGGGAGGATAAAAGAAAATACGGGCCAGAAACAAAACAAAACAATAACAAAAAAAGAAGAAAGAAAGAAGCCTGTTCGAAAGGAATATGCGGATAAGAGCAAAGACCGTGGACAGAGAGAAGAATAAGGAAAGAAAGAAACTTGACTTTTGAGGTGAAAAATCGTCTCAGTGTTGGTTGGAGGTTTATGGTGGCTGGAAGCGATCAATAAAGGCATGGGTGAATGAAAAACTTTTGGCGGATATGATTGATATGGTGGGCTATGGAGTGGCTATGGAAGATGTCTCCTCTATGGTGCTTGATGGGAGGTTGAGGGCTTGTTTTTGCCCAGTTTTTTTTAATCTCTCTCTCTCTCTCTCTCTCTTAATGGGATCCTTTGTCTTTTCGTTTTGTTGTTGCATGGTTATCCATTTCCCTTCATTGTCAAAAGACGAGAGAGAGAGAGAGAGAGAGAGAGAGAGAGAGAGAGAGAGAGAGAGAGAGAGAGAGAGTCTGATAACGTAAAAATGAAATACCAGTTCGCCTTCACCTAAATCCTATTCTACTCAAAAGGCAGGCGTTGAATTATTATGATTTGCCTCTTACAAAGACACTTACCCCCAAAATGAGCAAGAATTAGTGATGTGTTGAGATAAGTAACACAGTCTAATAATTTAGTGACGTGATACTCACACTCCTCAGCTCAAGGGTCCAAGATCATATCTCTGGAGAAGCGGAAAAGTTGAGGTACTACCTTCCATAAACCCCATAATGTTCCTTTCTTGACACCAGAACTGAATGATGTACATGGCATTTAGTTGACTTTGGTGTTGATAAAGGCATGTGGCTAACTGCCTGATTCCGAAATATTTGCTGATGACTGGACGCCTTTAGATTCTACCCATCTGTAAAGGAAAATTAAATAGCTGTCTATATCTATCTATATTCACAAATATATATATATATATATATATATATATATATATATATATATATTATATATATATATATATATCCTAATAGCGGGTGTCTCAAGGAAAAAAGTCACTGCTATATTCCTACTCGAAACTTCTGGATTGTGGATGAACTTGCTATTGAGAAAACTGCTACACTAGTATTTACACAACGGGAATCATCATTAGCACATCAATCCTCCCCATATACACAAATACACACGCTGCGTCTACACATCTTTCTCGCACTGTCTGGATATTAGGGGCCCCTTCTATACCACCGTCATTTCCTCCCCCTAGCGCTCCCTCCCCCTAGCACTTTCTGGGTCTTCCTCTCCTCCCCCTCCTAATAACACTTCAGCAACGTATCATTTTTCTGTATGACTAGTCCACCTCTAAGCACTCCGATCTATCCTTTCAACTGCGCTACGTTTCTACTTTTTTTTTTATTTCCTTGTTTCTCATCACTAGATTCTTTTCTCGCCTTATATCCCATTCATAAAGGTCTTCTCAGTAGGCTCAGACCTTTTTTTATTTCACTCTCTTACAACTTCCCTCCTTGAAACGAGTTGGCTGAATAGTCCCCAAATACCCAGATGTTGTGACGCCAAATATAATACACAATCAATCAATCAATCGTAGAAAATGCAAGTTCTCCATACCTTTACAGACACATGTTTTATAATTCATTCTGTAATTCATTCCCTCTCCCATTCTGCCATTATCCGTTAAATTTACTTCCAAGTGGTCTTGTTCCCATTCTTTTACCATCTGCATTGATATTCATCTCTCCATCATCCTGGCGTTCATGTACAACCATCATAACCTTATTAATGCTCTTATATATAGTACCAACACTCCTTTCACTATTTTCTTCAACACCGCTTCTCTGTCGTGAATTAGTAGTGTATCAACGGCATCTATGAACCATGACACATCTGCGTCTGCCTTCTCACTACGCTGCATCCTTGAAGCTATTAAAGGTGAATAGAGGTATAGTGCACCTTGTCTCAGACACACTTTCACCTCATCCAGTCACTCTCTTCGACACATGATCTACTAGCTGCTTAATTTCTAAACCTTATATCTTCTACACCCTCTTCGTTGTCTCTATATACTAAGTACAATGTATAGTGTATATATATATATATATATATATATATATATATATATATATATATATATATATATATACTATACATTCGTGTGAAGATTTGGCAAAATAGCCTTTCCAGGTTTCTATATCTCGCACTGTCAGACTTCAAGGTAATATGATTCATTCCTGCAACTCGTCCGCCACTGTCAGGCGAATCTGACAGAGATGTCCGAAGGAAGCAGGGTTGACATCCGAAATGGTTGAAAATATATCGTATAGATTTCGTTGAAAACCCCACAATGACCGCCAGAAACTCTCGTGTTTGAATGATAAGAAAATATGTATGTATGAATAATTAAAGCTGGTAATAATTACAGTTCACGCGTTGTTTTTCTTTCATTACGGTTTTGCTGTAGCGAGAAGTTACTACATTAGAAAACTGTACATTTCTAATTTTTATTTGAAGTGATAGCCATAAATTTATTGCGAATAGTGAAATGATCCCATCCTTCTCATTTTCATAAGTGAATGACATTTAATTAAAATATGAAACCAGGAGCATTAACGGCCCAGGCAGCCTAAACATTCAAATTATTTGAGTGTTCAAATTTGAATATTAATTGAGCCATTTCAAGATTATACTTTATGTGGATTAACTTTTCGAAGTTATTGCAGGACGATAAAATAATCTATAATATAATAATAATATATATATATAATATTATATATAATTATATATATATATATATATATATCGAGCACAATGCCTTAATATCTAATTCGCTCTACCTCGGAATTAAATATGTCATATAGCTTAACCGAAGGGGAATTTTTTTTCGTAAAGATTTAACGGTATTGGGCGCGAACGCAGTACATTAAACCAGGAACGCAAGTTATTGCAGGACGATTAATGAATATATATATATAATAAATTATATATTAATATATATATATAATATTATATATATACATATATTATAATAATATATAATTATATATATATATATATATAATAATATATAATATATATATAATTATTATATATACACAACACACACACACACACACACCACAACACACAACACACATAATATATATATATATATATATATATATATAATATACTATATATAGTATATATATTAATATATATATTTACTTCTGTAAACATTCTCATATAGACAATGTTATGCATTCAATGCCAGCATTATCTAAACAAATATAAAAAAAAATGAACTTAGAGTAAATGTCGATATTAACTTGCTAGAAATATTGATATTCAGAATTATGACACACTGCCCTAGTAATGCGAAGCAGGCATATGTCATCACGGCCCGAAATTTCGGTCCCAACGTTTCAGAAATTATGAAGAACTGATTTTGCAAATCCGATGAGGGAGGAGGACTCGACGACATAGCCCCCAAAACATTTTTTTCCCGATGTGCATCTGTCGATTCGACGGCGGCGCCTTCCGCCTTTACGCGGACCCATCCTCCCTTCCTTCTCCTATTCTTCTTCTTCGTCTTCTTCTCCTTCTTCCTCCTCATGTTCTCCGACTTGAAATTGGGTGCAAAAGCAGATTACGAATCCTTTCATCTGGTGACAGTTGGTGGGATGAAATCCGGGATTCTCTGAATATGGCTTTTACACGGTCAGCGCTGGTTCATATCATTCTTAGCCCTCTCTCTCCTCGGACAAATTCGAAATGTTTCTTCATCAACGAATTCAGATACTCTAGCGACTAATTTTAGACGTCACTTCACAGTGTTTAGCGTTTCCATTTAATTATAAAATGCTTCCTGAACCGAGACTGGAAGTGATTACCAAAATTTCCAAATTGAAGAAAAGATACAAGAGAAAGAAATGTGTTGCTATTTAACCATATTAGTTTCGTTTTTGAGCCTCAAGTTGGATGTCTGAAAGTAAGATATTTATGAGTCATTGTAATGTCCGTCAAACATATTTAGAAATACAAATTCTTAATGCTCTTTTGTTAGAATTTGAAATGTTAAATTCGTTAACAAATGTTAAATGCATCCACAGTAGACACTGGAGACTTCGAACAGTTAAATAAAAAATGACCACTATTACTTTGGTATCGATTTCTGTGATGATAATGAATATAAGGATGATTCTCTATAGTTTAGTCGAATATTTCTTCAGATGTCTCTACAGTTAACTGTAACCGTAGGAAGGTGTAATTGTTTATTTATTTACGTTCTCACTAGCAAAATATAATTTGCAACGTTTGAACTTGATGCGCCGTTTATATTTAGCATTTAGTGAAACGCCTTATGATAATATTCCCTGTTATAAATAATATCAAAAATTGTAACTGCGATTCTGATAGCTTTACACACATACACATACATGGGCATTTATGCAAACACCAGGTTTCTGTGTGAATGCAGGTTACTATTCATTCTACTTTATTCGACCATGACTTTGAAATAAAAAGTGTAGAATTAAATAAATCCTTGATGCTTTTGTCCTTAAAACAATGTATTTGATCAGACTGTATGTAAACTACAATGCTGAGAGTTGAACATTTATTGTCTAATTTGGGTACCTATATTAGTCTTATGTAAATATTTCGCGACAAATAAAGGTTATTTATTCAGGGAGAGGTTCCAGTTTTGTGAATGTTTGTTAGGCACATATAGTTTACGTATGCATACTACATTTGTGAAAGCGTGCACTGTACTCACAATATATATGTATATATATATATATATATATATATATATATCTATATATATATATATACATTGTGAGTACATCCACGCTTTCACTGTATATATATATATATATATATATATATATATATATATATATATTATGTATGGTGTATATATATATAATATATATATTATATATATATATATATTATATATATATATATATATATTGTGAGTACAGTGCACGCTTTCACAAATGTAGTATGCATACGTAAACTATATATGCCTAACAAACATTCACAAAACAGGAACCTCTCCTGAATAAATAACCTTTATTTGTCGCGAAATATTTACATAAGACTATATATATATATATATATATATATATATATATATATATATATATATATATGTGTGTGTGTGTGTGTGTGTGTGTGTGTGTGTGTATGTGTGTGTGTGTGTGTGTGTGTGTGTATTTATAACTTTATCTTCAGTTATTACTTTGAAAGAAAAACAAATTTAATTATGTTGTTCCATCTATTAAGGTACCCACAGCTGTTTTTGCCATTAACTTAAGCCAGCATGAGGGCAACATTATGTCTACCTTAAAACTGCAATCTAAAATATAGGCTATTAAAGTAAGAATGAAAGGTTTTAAAACAAAATCGATTCAATAAAGTTTATCCAGGTAGATTCGGATGTTTCAGTTAAGTTGAGAAGCTTCACAAGCATGGAGTCATACTTAATCTAAAGATGCCTTTATATTCAAGAGTGTACTGCTGTAGTATAATGCTAGCTGCCTCAGCAACCATAAGCATCAAATAGCCATTATTTTGGTGAACAACTTCAGTGTCCTTAAAAAGGTCACTTTAAAGATGCTGGTCATGCACATCCAGAAAATACTGCTGTATATGTCAGGCATATTGATGTGCTAGAAGTTACGTCCTCATGGTCGTCATCATGCACCTGATACAACTTTTATCAAGAGGCTTTAAAGTCTCTTCAAAACATTCAGGTTGTATAACAGACCAGCCTTTGTTTCCTTGGAGTCTAAGGGCATTGCATTTTCTCATCACAAAGTTGGCTACCGAGCTGGAGGTGATGATGAACTACCGCACTACTCTTCCATAATGTACCCTACATGTTAATTCAAATAATAATCTGTTTCTTGTCTGTATGACACCTCTTAGTTAGATTTGTAATAGTATTTTGTTCTTTCTCCAAGGCTCTTGAGTTCATATGTGGAGCTCTTCCATTTTGTACCTTATCATATTGCTGGGCTATCTGTTGTGTGTTAGCATCTACTTCATATATTCCAGTTTTTTGTGGATAGTGTTCCCGTTACTGCTCTAAGGCATGGCCCTTCAGATGTAGGATCACTGACAAACCTTTTAAATGAATCTGAGTACTTAACATTGACATTAAGGCATTAGCCCAGATGTGGCGATTGTGTTGGACAAGATCCACTAAGTTGGTTTTCCGCCAGTGCAGATGTCAAGGAAAGGAAGGTTCTTCTCATTACATTTTTACTTTTATCTGCTTCTCTGGTAGCAGTAAAGATGTCGCTCACTATATAGGCCTCTACTTAGCTAGTCTTCTGTGATGGTTATGAATGTGTTAACAAAGAGAACTTTTAGGGATGATCCCATTGTAACACTGCTTTTTAGTCCAAGGTCTACATGAGAACTAAGTGTCACCCATTGTGCATGCCATCAGCATCTTTTTTAATAGTTTTTCACTGACAGGGAAGTTGTCAATGCTAGGCTGGTAAATATAATTTAAGATGACCTCTACGACCTCATGAACTGGAACATTGGTAAATAGATGGTCTGCATTCTGTGATGGTATTCTTTGTTAAATTCAACTATTATAAGAATATCTATTAATTCATTAGAAAACTTGAGGCAGCAGGTAACTGATGTGTAGGTACTAAAGTATCATAAATTGGCTTTCTTCTTATATAATAATCAGTGTAACTTGTGCAAGCTATCTGTAACAAGGTGCAGTCAAATTATACTCTAATTGTGGCTGCAACTATATTCAGAAGCCAAAAATCCTGGTCTTTACTGTAAAGCGACCTCCTCAGCAATGTTGACATTTTTGAAACCCTTGCTTGAATGGACATTCCATTCGCTGTCGTGACTTTTACTTTTACTTATGGTATTGAATCATCGGAACTTTCCTCATTTTGTGATTTAATATCACTGTTAGAGTGCTCAAGAACCGTTTCTACCTTTCTAGAAGTCAAGGAACGCTTTTGTAGCTCCAAATGTTGAGATAATTAAAACTTATTTGGTGTCAAATAATGCTCATGCAGCGATGATGATGACCATTCACCAACTTTGGGAGATTTCCTTAAATCTTTGGACTTCTTGTCGTTTTATATTATCAAACTGGTAAACAAGTAAACAAAACATTATTCAGGTAAAGACATAGTAACAGTGCTACAGCACCAAAACACAGAAGCCTTGCAGAGGGTATAACTCTTAAGCATGCACAGTAACACAGTTTATGAAAAATGAAGGCCATCATGAGCAATAAGCTCCACCCACCATATGCTATGGAAACATCGACCATCTTGTGACGTCACATGCAGATTTCTTTGTGATGACAAATTTTGAGCTTATGACAAGTTTATTTAAGAAAAAATAATTTTTGTGATGTACCATTGAATCTAAAATCTCTGAGGTTTGGAATAATTTTACACATAAAAACTACTATAAATCATGAGAGGGTTACGATTATGCTCATAATTATGTTTCTGTGTTTAAGGTGACCATAATATTAACCCTGGATATTGATATGGGACTGTTAAAACACATTAACCATGCATTCTACCCAAGATGGCTATTGCCCTACATTGAATTCACTGACATTCTTAAAACCACCAAACAACAAAGACATATCATCATGGATATGGACTGCCCATTCACCATTGGACCATTTCAGAAGACCACAGCTCTGGATAAGAAACTCTCCCTACCAATGAAAAACTATTAGATGCTAATGGCATGCAAAATGGAAGCCCTTTTCATCGCACACAGCAAAGAACTATTCTGTCTAGTGTATGGTTTAGCAGTGTGATCGCATCTCAGGGTTCTTGTTGCCAGTATGTACATGGCCACATATTAGAAGACAGAACCTTTCATCCTCTGCCTTAAGCCAGGAATTAATGTAATATATGTAGATGATAATATCTTTATGGACATTAGGTGAACAAAAGACCCCTATATTTCCTGCTCTACAACAGAAAAGCAACATAGTATGCCCCATCTATACTCAAGCTACAAGTGCAGGACACTGTCTTAATGGTGGATTTGTTCAAGATCGCTGTCATTGTTGCCTACCTTAGAAGAGCCTCACCACATTGCAGTGTATGGAAAATGTCCATGCAGGACTGGAACATGTGAAGTGTATATTGATAAATAATGACTAATCTAGCAACATGATTGGGGAAATGATATAAAGAATAAAATGGAAGAGTTAATAGTCTAGCAACATGATTGGGGAAATGATATAAAGAATAAAATGGAAGAGTTATTAACTCAGGGCCCTCTTTGCTACATGTACATGGGTACCATGGAAGACAGAACCTTTGATTACTCGCCATAAGCCAAGAATTCATGTAAAATATGTAAATACATCTTTTTGGCCATTAAGCAAGCAAGGAACCCTACATTTCATGTTAACTTTTGCAACAGAAAAACAACTTAGTGTGTTCCATGTACACCAAAGCTACCAGTTTGTTTGCAATGGCTACCACTGATGCCTACATTGGAAGGGGCTTGTCTCATTGCAGTACATGGAAGCTGTCCACACAGAACTGGATCATAAGAAGTATTTGTCCACAAAT
This sequence comes from Macrobrachium nipponense, assembly GCF_015104395.2. NCBI lineage: Eukaryota > Metazoa > Arthropoda > Malacostraca > Decapoda > Palaemonidae > Macrobrachium > Macrobrachium nipponense. The sequence goes on along the minus strand of NC_087217.1, from coordinate 2,141,454 downwards.
AGTCACTAGCCTAGCAGAATGACAGAGGAAATAAAGATGATAATGGTAGAGTTTACACATGAGCTGAAAACACCACACTGAACTGGAACATGTGAAGTGTATGTCCACAAATAGTCATTAGCCTAGCAGAGTGACAAAAGGAAATAAAGATGATATTGGAAGAGTTCTATAAATGAGCTGAGAACACCAGAGATAGCAACAGATAACCCGTAGAAATACCCGATAACTAATAATAGTATGTCGTACAGACATAAAGTAGACACCTTATAGAGGACCATCACCGAATGGGTAACAACAACAAAGGCGCTCAATGAGAGAGTGTTGCCGAGTCTTCAGCTGTCCCGACATGATAGCTAGCCTTGTGTTAAAGAACAGCACTATCCTCAGGTGACCTAATTAGTTTCAGACTAGCATGATTTAAACGTTCAAAATAGGTATGCAAGGCTCTCGGTGAGAGCAATGTTGGACATATGGTTCAGGTTCCAAATATGTGACATCAAGCCCATCTCAACATGGCAGTGTTATGGGCCACCATTTTGTGGATGGGCATGACTAAAGACCACCTCAAAATTACTTTATATGGGACACTTCAGTGTTCACAATAAGGAAGTCCATGTGCAACTTGTGGTTGGCGATGAGTTTAGCATCGTACTGAAGCACTGAATGTCAGAATTTGTCAAGATAAAATTTGTGCACCAAAACAAAATAATATGAAAGAAAAGTGCTCTTTAGAAAAGGAATTATAGAATCTCGGTAATCTTAGGTAACTTCCTTTTTCTCCTCAGTGTAAAAACCTTTGTCTGCCTTAAAATGATTATATTCGTTTTTAATCTTAGGTGTTGTTTTTGAAACTTAATCGTCTTTGTAATCTTTTGTTTAATTGCATGTAAAGGCAAAATTCCTTGCACTCAGTTTTGTGTGTGTATACACACACACACACATGTGTATATATACATACTTATGTATATTATATATATGTGTGTATATATATATATATATATATATATATATATATATATATATACATATATAGTGTGTAAACATGCATGGTTCCATAAACTCGTAAGATATTTATAAAAGGGATTCACAAAGATGCGAATGTGATGTTCTTTTATCATACATTTTTTTAAAGAAAACTATCAACATCAAAGGAATCGCTGAGTGGCTTATTCGAGGATAAAACCGGGAGGGAATAAAAACGTTATTGTTTTTTTTGTTGAAATTTCTTTGCCGTTACCAAAGAAATTTCATATCACGATTTATAAGGAGAAATTTATAGAGGGATTCAGAGACAGTGGTTCCATATGACGAGAATTTCTGAAAGTCGTCCAGAAAAGCAACCAAAAGAAGATTTGAGAATCGCTTATTCTTACCTCGTTTGTGCCCCAGCGAATTCTATTTGTCACTTCCGAAGGAATCTGAGAGAGAGAGAGAGAGAGAGAGAGAGAGAGAGAGAGAGAGAGAGAGAGAGAGAGAGAATGAAATTAGATTGTCACATACACACTCGGAAAGGTACGAGAAAATGTTTGGATGTGAAGATAAATCAGAACCGTAATTGAGAATGAAGTCTGGGCCAGGGTTCATGCGCGTAATTTACGAAAAATTCTTCAATTATACCAGAATAATTTTTAAATTTAAGGAAATGTACTTTGTGGATGTGTAGACGGCCCTGATGAAAAAAAAAAAATCAGATGGTTATCAGCCATCCATTACAGCGCCAGTAATGGGAAATTTTGTAAAGAACTTTCCGCATTTTAAAAAGAGATTATTTCATTATGCAGTACTTAGATTCGTTAACGCAATACTTTCAGGTATGATTATTAAGCACTGCAATTGTCCTGGATAAAATATTGTTACAGATGAGATATGCTATAAATGAATTTATCTTGAAATTTAACAGAAACATGAATCGCGTAGAAGAAAAAATAATTGCAAACAAATCGAGTAAAACAAAAATATCCTTAAAATATGGAGGCTCGACGCTGCAGGGGCTTTTGGGTTTGAATTCCATAAGGATCGAGCGGAAAGAAAGAACGGATATTCAAGAGATTCGGTGAAGGAACAAGGAAATGGAAACGGAGAAAGTAGAAAATGAAGGAATGGTGGAGAGAAAATGTTTGGTGGGTAGTTGAAACTGGGAATTTATGAAAAATTTACCAAAGGTCTTTGGAATAAATTTTTTAATATGAGAACAGGAATTTGTGTAAAATGTAACCGAGGATGGGATGTTGAGGAGAATTTTGGAAGAAAAGAAATTGCAGCCTAGAACAGTTTGTGAAGAGTTTTATTGATTTAGGCAATTAGTGTAAATTTAGAATAAAAACAAGATATAAGTAGGGATAGGAATAAATGGCGGAGAGTTAGTTGGATGAGAGAAACTGTTAGAGAGATCAAGACGAGCAATATGTTTTGGATTTTGTGTAAATTAACTGGAGTCGAAAGGTAAAATATGCACCGATGTTTCTTCGGAATAATAAAATTTTCTGTGTGAGCCACGGCCCCTGAAGCTTTCAGCCACGACCAAGTGGTGGCCTGCTCTATAGCGTTGCCAGTCGCACGATTATAGCTAAATTTAACCTTAAATGAAATCAAAACTACTGAAGCTAGATGGCTGTAATTTTGTATGTCTTTGATGATTTGAGGGTGGATGATCAACGTACCCATTTGTAGACCTCTAGCTTCATTAGTTTTTTAAGATTTCAGGGCGGGGAGGAAAAGTGCAGACGGACAGAAGAGGCCATCCCAATAGTCTTCTTTTACAAAAAAAAAAAAAAAAATGGTTAACTGTTAATGAAAAGAGAGACTGGTGGATTTGGATGACACAAGGAAAAATGAACAAATATGCAAGTCGTAGGTGACGAAACACACTCGTCTTCAGGTGATCCAAAAGAAATGAAAAAAGTTTTTCTCTCACCAAGTAACGTGGTGGGAGAAGCGGTTCCAAATGGAAAGTTCAAGCAATTTACGAACCCGTTGGAAATAGTTTTTCTTTCCTTCTCAACTTCTTCTTTTAGCCACGACTCGGAGAGATTACACTCTCAAAAGGTGTATCACTAAAAGCTCTCTCTCTCTCTCTCTCTCTCTCTCTCTCTCTCTCTCTCTCTCTCTCTCTCAGATGTTCAAGAAAGCAGTTGAAAGGACACGGGAAGAATGCTTTTCTCCATTTTGTAAAATTTTCTTTCTTAATTCTATTTAAATGAAGATCTCCCTCTCTCTCTTTTCCTTGCTCATATATATATATATATATATATATATATATATATATATATATATATATATATATATATATATCTATATATATATGTACATATATACATATACAAACACAAACACATATGTATGCATGAATGTTCGTGTGCCATTTGTTAATGGAGGATGGTGAATAAAGAAAATATCGCTTTCGTGTAGCTTCTATATATATATATATATATATATATATATATATATATATATATATATATATATAATATATATATATATATATATATATATATATTATTATATCTATATATATATATATATATATATATATATATATATATATATATATATAGTGTGTGTGTGTGTGTTGTGTTGTGTGCGCACGCACGCATTTGTGTGTATGTATGTTTGAATCAAGAAACCATTTCTATACATATATAGTGGGAATATAACAGTTTTGCTACTCATTCTCATCGTCAATAATAAAATATCGTTAACTTTGACGTAAAAAACAAAACAAGTCGCGGCGTTCTTCATCCTCGAAATTATTATTATTATTTTTTTACAGCTGATTTTCATCAGTTCTGAAATCGGCAGAAAACTTCAACGTAGTGCTGTCTTCTTCTTACGTAACTACTTAGTTTATTAAATCCGCAGTAGTGTATTTTCAGTTAACTTTCATTTTAAAAATGACGGTATGGCTGAATCCTATGATACTGTTCATTATTTATTTGCATGTTTTTGTTAGTTCTGTGATTTCCTCGCTTTTTTTGGAGGTTGGGGGCTTGTAGTGTGAAAGGCTGGAACTAATTCCCTTTTCATGTTAATTCTTATCCTAGATGGAGTAATTGAAAAATGACAGTGTATGTTCTTTACCCATTTAACACACACACACACACATACATACACATACATACATACATACACATACATACATACATACACACACATACCTCACTGCCTCACACTCACTCCCACTGTGGTTTAACTCCTTCCCTTAATTGAGGGTGCTCATGTATTATTATTTCAGTGTCATCACTCTCTTAGGTTGTAAGTATCTTCTCTTTATTTTTTCCATTGTGTTTCTTTATAGATGGAGGGGAATTCTATCTTGGTTCCTATTTGGCACTCTTTTTGGTTTTGATGGTTCGGTTCGTATCCTGTTTCACCGTACTCCAGGTTGCCAGGTCATGATTCATGAATGTTTGTGCGTTTATGTTTTGTACTCTTGATCATTTACTTCAGTCAGCTCTGTTATCCATTTCTGTTCTTTGTTCTTCATATTTCATTTACCCCTTCAAGGTCTCCCTGCTTTTTGTGTCGTATACTTGTTGCAGTTGATGGCGCTCTCTCTCTCTCTCTCTCTCTCTCTCTCTCTCTCTCTCGACTTTAGGTACTCCTGTTAGTTTTATACTTTTATACTGAGGTTATAAGTGTCCAGTTATTTATCTTATGAATGTCTGTTTTCTCACGACGCCTTGTTCTTTATTGAGTATGAAAGTACATTCTATTTGAGAATATATTTGAACCTATGTTTTAATGTTATACTTTGCTATTTCACTTTAATTTTGTTGACCACATTTTTCATGTTGTGGAACGTAATATGTTCACTAAGTGCATGTGTACGTCTTATGAATATACTTGAAGTCTTCGGTAAATGTAGTATATACTCATAAAATGCATGATTCAACTGAATTATCATAGATAGTTCAGTAAGTGAAGATAAAGTATGCAATACTTTGTATATAGATAATATTTGCAACTGTGAAGTAGTCATAGTCTCGGCATAGCAAAGAAAAGATCGCATGTTAAGAACAATTAGTAGTCATTACAATAAATCTTGTGTTTATTTTATGGGTTTACTGGTATAATATAATATACCTAACAGTATAATGGTCACTTAAGTAACTTCTTCACTGATATCATTAACTTCTCGCAGAGACAGTCAGACAAATAGAAATAAGACCAACTTGATATTTAGTATGATAGAAAATAACAATGATCACACATTGATTCCGTTAAGTGAAATGATTTTTGATGTTGTGAAACATTAATAGGAAAAATGACCAAATTGATTTCTTGAAAAATCAGTGACGTGGGTTTGACATGCAGCCAGTTCTAAGCTTCATGTAGATGTATTTCTGGATGAACTATCATGAAAATGAACATTATTCGTCCTGGAAGACTTAAATGCTTTTTGATAAAAAGTAGAATTTCCATATTTTGCAACCATTACGTGACAAATATACTGATAATGTCACAAAACGTATTTACGTTCTCTTAGTGATACGATCCGATTAATAACAGGAGAGAGGTTGAATAAAACTGCGACGTTTAAAACGTTCGCTTAAAAACTGAAACTTAATAACGGCACAAAAAGCAAAAAAAAAAAAAATAATCACACCAAAAATCATTATTTAACAACCGCCCCCCCCCCCCTCCCCTTTTTTCTAACATTCCTGTGCGGTTTCTTTTGTCCAAACAACGAATGGAAGTTGTTGCTAGCATTTTCAAGTTTAGTAATCTCCTCTTGCCAGGAAATGAATTCCTTAATGAGCAAAGTTTTTAACAGGTATCAGACCTTACAAAAGAATGAGGAGAGTTTGCGACAGTCTTTTCAAAACGAAAACTGATATGCATACAGATGCGTGTTTGTAGTGTATAGATATACAGCCGTGTACGTATACATAATACAACTATCCATCGTATGCATTTTTATCAACGACACCGTGTTCTAAAGAAGTGGTTCGTTCCGAGAAGAATCCAACTCCATATGCTGACATATTCCTCATAATACTTCAAAATTAAGAGTGGGAAACTTGCGTAATGAATGTACAAATTGGTCATTAAATTTCTGAACCGCGCAGTTATGGTTTATTATTAAAGAAAAATATTCATCAGCAGTTCCTCGACCTTCCCCTTGCCTTGTTTACATTGAGCTACTCACACTCTCGTCTGGGAAGGACCCAAATTCATCTGCCACTCCATAAACTCGGCGTTTTCCAGTATTCTTATATTGTTCATAATTATCGGGGTAAGGATTCTCTCTCTCTCTCTCTCTCTCTCTCTCTCTCTCTCTCTCTCACTGTTTTGTACTCAAAAGTATGGAATTGATAGAGGAACTATTATGCCGATGTCAAATTAAACCAAAGAAAGTATACAGTATTATTACCCGAGGTCATAGGATGACCCTAGTAAAGAGTTGAACCGCAGTTTTACCAGAGCGTAACTGAAGGTAGAAATATTGAACGCAGAATGGAGCCGAAGTCATATTGAAAGAAAGTTAAAACTGTGCAGTGTACAAAAGGTAATAACTAAAAGGATAGAATATGTAATGAGAAACTCTTTTTTTATAATTAGAATGGATTTTCCAGTTTCCTCGTGTTAACCATAAATAAATTAAGAGTAAATTCGTGAATACTTCAATATATGAAGAATCTTGGAGTTATGAGAAGCAGAATCCTGTAATCGTATATTGAAGTTCAAGCCAAGAAACTGGAAGGAATCGAATTCTCGTAATTCGATAGAACCCAGTAAAGCCTGATAATGAAAGACTGCGAACCTAAGAAATTATCGGCGATCTCACTGAGAAGAGAAACTTCGGAGTACATGGAGAAAAATAACCTCAGAACGTAAATATTTAAGATAAGTTAACTAAAAACCCCTTGTTATGACGATGATACGATTTGATAATAAAACTGCGACAGCAAGACATTCTTAGTAATATTACTAGGAAGAGTGAAATGACAGTAGAATTAATCATTAAACCATCCGCCAAGGGGTAGTATCGTTAGTGCACCTCACGTGGTGCACTGTAGGCGTTACTTAGGGTCTTTGCAGCGTCATTTCGGCCATCAGCTGCCACCTATTTCATTGCTTTTACTGTACCTCCATTCATATTCGTTTTCTTCCATCTGACTGTCCACCCTCTCTAACAATTGTTTCATAGTGCAACTGCGAGGTTTTCCTCCAGTTACACCTAGCTGTCAATTTCCCTTTCAGCGCTGAATGACCTTTCAGGCCCAAGCGCTTGGCTTTTGGCCTGAGTTCTATATTCCATTCTATTCTAATAACTAAACCTGGCAAGACTGTTGGGAAATCACCTTCAGTTCACTGAAAGAATTGAAGGAATCAAAATCCTTAATGGAAAATCAAGAGATTGGGAGGAGCGTAATGGATGCAGCGAGAACTCGGAAAATACTGCAGTTGCGGAGATCATAGATATACCCAGAGTAAGATACATGAAGCAACGTCTCGATCTGGAAATGTAATTAAACTTAATGACTACCTCACATTTAGAATTCCATTAGGGAATAGCATTTCGTAGAAATTAATTACGTGAAGTGGTACGTGAGATTATTTTCTTTCATTTTACAAATGTCCTTTGGCAGCCTTAGGCGTTTAAGATTTACTGTGAGAATGTGTTTTCTGTGAATTGTATTTGTATGTATAGTATTATATATATATATATATATATATATATATATATATATATAATATATGTATATATATATATATATATATATATTATATATTATACACACACACACACACACACACACACATATATATATATGTGGGGGTCGAAAAAAAAAACAAAAAAAAATTTTTCTGAATTTTTCACAAAAAAGTTGGCCGAAAAAAATATGCCAAAAATAGGGGGGTGTGAGAGGGGGGAGGTGGATGGTGCGGTTGCGTAGGGGAAGGGTTGGTGCATATGTGGGATGGGTTGGTTGGCGGTTTTGGGGGGCGTGGGGGGACTGGGGGGGTGAAAAAGCTACAACTGACAGCGGCTGGACTTAAAAAAAAAAAAAAAAAAAAGCATACAGTTAGTGATCCCTCTCTCTCCCTTCTCCTTTCTCTCCCCCCTCCCCCCTCTCTCTCTTTTCCACCTCCCCCTTTTCTTCTTTCTCCCCTCTACTCCTTTCCTTCACTCTTTTGGGGCTGCTTCTGCTGTAGTCGGTCACTGTAAAAAGTACATAAATAAATAAATAAATAAATAAAACAGAGAAAAAGAGATGCTTGCTAAATGAACTCTTCACTACCTAATGAAAAACAGGCTCAAAATCGCAAACAAAGCAAAAACAAATCAATAAAAACATCAACAAATAACAATTGCACGCCAGAATTGAAAGCAAGCATGCAAATAAGTAAGTAAGTAAGTAAGTAAGTAAGTAAGTAAGTAAGTAATTAAGTAAGTAAGTAAGTAATTAAGTAAGAAAGTAAGTAAGTAAGTAAACAAGTAAACAAGTAAGCAAGCAAGTAAGTAAGTAAGTAAGTAAGTAAGTAAGTAAGTAAACTAGGTCTTCAGTATTATTTATTTATCCTCATAAGTTCGTCAGTAATTGTCTAAGTCAACTTTGAATGATTTTTCCCCATAAGGTCTTCAGTAACTGTCTAAGTCAACTTTGAATGCTTTATCCCCATAAGGTCTTCAGTAATTGTGTAAGTCAACTTCAAATGATTTATGCCCATAAGAAACAATGGAGAAGTCAATTTCTCCCATAAGGTCTTCAGTATTATTCATTTATCCCCATAAGGTCTTCAGTATTTGTCTAAGTCAACTTAGAATGATTTATCCCCATAAGGTCTTCAGTAATTGTCTAAATCAACTTTGGATGATTTTTCCCCTTAAGGTCTTCAGTAATTGTCTAAGTCAACTTTGAATGATTTATGTCCATAAGAAGCAATGGAGAAGTCAATTTCTCCCATAAGGTCTTCAGTATTATGTTCCCCCATAAGAAACAATGGGCGGGGGGTTTGGGGAAGGGGAAGGGGCAAAAAGCCCCAAAGCACCCCTATAACTAGTGGATCACCTGCCCAATCTGGGGGTAAAAAGCTGAAAAAACCACCCCTCAACAATTGAAACTAACACTGAAACAATGGAGGGAGGAGAAGTGAATTTCTCCCATAAGGTCTTCAGTATTATCTGTTTATCCCCTTAAGGCCTTCAGTAATTGTCCAGGTCAACTTTGGGTCAATTATCCCCATAATAAGCAATAGAGAGGTCAATTTCCCATCATAATGTCATCAATAAGCGTCTAAGTCAAAAAAATGCCAAAACCACCCTTCAACAAGTGAAAAATACCAGAGGGGGGTTGGGGGTTAGGGGGGGATCATAAAGCCTAAACCCCAAATTAAGAAGTGAACCCGGCCAAACCTGAGCCAAAAACCCGAAACGACCATTTAACATGTGAAACATGACAAACCGGGGCCAAAATGTCAAAACCAGCCTCCAACAAGGGAAAGAGACCAAATGGAGTTTGGGGGTAAGGAGGGGGTGCTGCGGGAGGGGGTGAGGGGCAAAATGTCGAAAGCACCCCCTAACAAGTGAACCTGCCCAAACTGGGGGTAAAAAGCCGAAACCACCCCTCAACAATTGAAACTAACACTGAAACAATGGAGAAGTGAATTTCTCCCATAAGGCCTTCACTATCATTTATCCCCATAAAAACAGAGGAAGGGGGGGGGAAGGGGGGCGTGGTTGTTTGGGGGGGTGAGGGGCAAAAAGCCGAAAGCACCCCCTTCACAAGTGAACCCGCCCAATCTGGGGGCAAAAAGTTGAAATCACCCCTCAATAATTGGAACTAACGCTGAAACAATGGAGAGGTGAATTTCTCCCATAAGGTCTTCAGTATTATTTATCCCCATAAGGCCTTCAGTAATTTTCTAGGTCAAATTAGGGTCAATAATCCCCCTATGAAGCAATAGAGAGGTCAATTTCCCATCATAAGGTCATCAACAATTGTCTAAGTCAAAAAAAGTACGAAAAAAAAACGAAAAAAAAACGAAAAAAAAGAAAAAAAATCACATATTCCCCCTTACGAGACGTCCTCCGGAATCGCCGGAGGTAGCCATTTTGTTTTGCGTGACGATAGCCTAGTTTAGAAAATACCCTCAGGTCTCTGAATCAAATTTTGAAGAACTTGTCTGATCCGGAGGCAAAGTTGCCAACAGTTAAATATTCGCCAAAAATCAGGTAATTGTCCGATTTGGGTCCGGTTTGTGGCATCCTGCAGGGTATGGAGAGGCGCATTCAGGGAAACCACTGAGAATGCTACTCGGGGCCCCAGGAGGGTCCAACTACCGAAAATCTTTGCTGATGACAAAGGAGGACCTCTTATAAAAGATGGTTAAATATTTGCCAAAAATCAGGGAATGGTCGTATCAGGATGACCTTTGAATATGTTGTAGACCTGCATGAGACGAATCTAACTTATTTAGTGACCCACAACGCTAGGAGAGCATCCGGGCCGGCTATGGTGGGTTGCCAGATGTTGCTGGCTAGAGAGACCAAACGGTTAAATATTCGCTAAAATTCGGGGAATCGTTGTATTGGGATGCCATTTGAATATGTTGTAGAGCTCAATAAGGCGCATCTAATTTATCTGGTAAGCCACAAGGCTAGGATAGCTCCAGGGCGGGCTACGGGGGTTGCCAGTTCAAATTTGGAAGGCCTTGTCTGATCCAAAGGCAAAGTTGCCAACGGTTAATATTCGCCAAAATCAGGTAATTGTCCGATTTGGGTCCGTTTGTGGCGTCTGGCAGGGTATGGAGAGGCGCATTTAAAGGAAAGCCACTGAGAATGCTACTCGGGCCCCCAGGAGGGTCCAACTACCGAAAATCTTTGCTGATGATAAAGGACAACCTCTTGAAAAAGATGGTTAAATATTTGCCAAAAATCAGGGAATGGTCGTATCAGGATGACCTTTGAATATGTTGTAGACCTGCATCAGACGAATCTAACTTATTCAGTGACCCACAACGCTAGGAGAGCATCCGGGCCGGCTATGGTGGGTTGCCCGATGTTGCTGGCTAGAGAGACCAAACGGTTAAATATTCGCTAAAATTCGGGGAATCGTTGTATTGGGATGCCATTTGAATATGTTGTAGGGCTCAATAAGGCGCATCTAATTTATTTGGTAAGCCACAAGGCTAGGATAGCTCCAGGGCGGGCTACGGGGGTTGCCAGTTCAAATTTGGAAGGCCTTGTCTGATCCAAAGGCAAAGTTGCCAACGGTTAAATATTCGCCAAAAATCAGGTAATTGTCTGATTTGGGTCCGGTTTGTGGCATCTGGCAGGGTATGGAGAGGCGCATTTAAGGAAACCACTGAGAATGCTACTCGGGCCCC
>NC_087217.1:2075120-2112620 GCF_015104395.2 Macrobrachium nipponense | reverse complement strand
TGCGCTAATCTTTTTACGCTGATAAAGACAATAGGTATGAGTTTAATGATTAAAATCGCTTTTGTGTAATATCGTTGATTGCAGAGTATTTTATATTTCGATTAAATTGGCAAACATGAAACAATTAAAATATATGTACTAATGCAAATTTCTTTTATTTGTGGTCTCATATCACGGTGTGAATATTTTGTCATAGCGTCCGGGTTAAGCGCTTAGATCGATGATATCTGAAAAGGAAGGGGAGTATGACTAAAATGATCAAACATCGATAGCCTTTCACTATTTTGTACCGAAATTTTACCGTTTATCGTCAGTTCCTCTCAGCTTTATCGGACCGTGAGAGTTTTGTCCCAAATGCATGGGGTACGAAACGGAAAGCCCATTGAGCTTGATTATGGCCATGTTTGCGCTCTTTCTAAGAATTTGCAGGAAGTTCTTGGTACTTTCTCATCTCGAGTACTTATAATGGTTTCGGGGCCGCATAAAGAAATTTAGTTTCGCGACATTTCCCCCTTTCTCCTCTCTCTCTCTCGTCTCTCTCTCTCTCCTCTCTATACTCTCTCACGTCCGGTCTCTCTCTCTCTCTCTCTCTCTCTTCTCTCTCTCTCTCTCTCTCTCTCTGTCTGCTTCATTGTTTTGGAAGTCCCCGTTTTTAGAAATTCTTGGTTAATAATCTCATCAAATAAAAAGTCATTTGATCCATGTGATGTAGGAAAGCGTTTCAATATATGTTGTTGTTAGAAAGTTTGTTTGTCAGCGCATGTAATTAAAACCTAATGAGTATTTAGCTCTGTTTCGGCGTGTATTAATTTGTCTTTTTACTCCCGTCACTCGGTTCAAAATGTTCAAATCCCTTTCAGTTTGGCAAAGCCAACATAAATTACAAGTTACCTTAATACGCTGTATATTTATGCTGGAACGTGTTCACGTGGGTGTGTATATGATTTTAACAAAGGTGTCAAGGTCATTGATCTCCGCAATGATAAAAAATGTAATAATTGAGAGTGAGGAAACCGGTAGTTTGAGATATGCTATTTTAATATAAAGAGAAACGTATACGGTTGCACCCCAGGTGTCAAAGTCATTTATCTCCACGATGATAAGTGATGAAATAATGACAAGTGAGGGGACTGGTAGTTTCTGAGATACGGTATAATATATATATATATATATATGTGTGTGTGTGTGTGTGTGTGTGTGTGTGAGTCATATCACATTACCGTGATTCATATACATACATCGAGCTATAAATGTCCTTTAATATCTAATTCGCTCTACCTTGGAATTAATATATTTTCATATATGTTTACCAAAGGGGAATTGTTTTGTCGATAAGAAATTTGTCGGCTCACGGGCGCGAACCATCGAACCCAACAAATTCAAGACGCACAGTGAAGCTTTAAACCACACCGCCACCGCAAGAGGAAAACGAAGGAAAAAACTTTGTATCATGAGGCAGAAATTGCATATGAAATCCTAAATTATATTCAAATTCTGATTGTCTTAGAACACCATACTATCATTCCCCCCATGATATCGCCCACAGTTTACCTCCGAGGCCTACCTCTGCTGCTGGTTAGCATATCTTGAGCAGTGTACCAGAATGTACTTCATCGCCAGCAGTTTGGCGCTGTAATTCGTTTTAAAATGGATGAATTAGTTTTGCGTGCCCAACCGCAAGTCCTGTTAAAAGCGCCTCTATGAGCCTACGTATATGTGGGAATGAAGACATCCAAACCTAGACACAATCTTTCATACGCTTAAGTGTTTTGACTGAGAACAGTAAATACATATGGCCATATTGGCCGCCACTCATCACCATGGGAGACCACCTGAATATTTACTGTTTTAAGTAACGTAGACACGACTTTGAATTTTTGCACTTGAGGTAGTTGGGCAATGTATCAGTGAAGTGTCAGCAACAGTTTGCGCCGCTTAAGTTGGCTTCTTTACCAATTCTGTGCTCCCAGTTTCGTTCATGAAGGACCTTGACTCTTAAAATATATGTATATATATATATATAATATATATATATATATATATATATATATATATATATATATATATATATATATATATATATTATATATATGTGTGTGCGTTTGACTGTGAAATATATTCTGTTAAAATGGAATTCCATCTAATAATAGGATCCCATAAAAAGCCCCAAAATGTAGAAAGTAAATACTATATTTCAAAGACCAAACTATCTCTCTCATCAGGTAAGGGATGAAAGTGAAGTTACAGAAAAGTAGTATTTATACCAAGAAAAACAATGAATATTTCAATGGTTGCGTGGGATTCAGATCTTATCGATAAAATCTTCCTCCAACCACCAATTATGAAGATTAAAGAGAAATTGTCAACCGGGGTGACTTAACGGCTGACCTGTGACCTCTTGGTATGAATACCACTTTTTCTGTAACACTTCTCATTCATCCCCTACTTGAATAGAGACAGTTTGGTCTCTGATATATGGCATATATGTTCTACAATTTACCATTTTTATAGGTTCCTTTAATTATATATATATATATATATATATATATATATATTATATATATATATATAATATATATATATATATATGTGTGTGTGTGTGTATGTGTATGTATGTGTAATATGTATATTGACGTGGGAGTGGTTTTGGAATACATTTAATAAACTCAATACGGAAGATCTCGGGGAGTACCTTGAGAAAAATATATATAATTTATTTGGTTACCTCCAAATTATCTAAAGAAGATGCTACATTTTTATTTTATTCGAAAGTCTATACATATCTGGAAATTTCTCCAGAAAGTAAAATATTCATTTATGCCTTAGGTTTCCAACATGAGAGTTGAAACAATGAACGTTGGAAGCCCGATGCAGCTGCGATAGCCGTATTTCGAAAGTAAAATCCTGATTTTTGTTTCATTTATAATTCATAGCCAATGCGAGGCAGAAGGCAAATGACGATTGGTATGTTTATGTTATGAACTCTGTGCAGTTGTGCAACTTTACCATTCATCTTGCTTCACACACACACGCACACACACAAACACAGAAAATAATTTCTTGGTGATGAAAAAAAATAAAAAGGCTATTCAAATCTTATCTAAAAACCTTGAAATGTAACGTATCACTTGTAGCTGCCATATTTAGTTGATGAAGATCCTCTCATGAATATCTACATAAATGAAAAATTATTTCTTGAAGCCTAATGATTTCCAGACTCTACCATATTAAATGAAAATTAGTAGAACCTGTCTTGTTGAAAAATAATTAATCTTCTGACAATGGAGAATACACTTAATTTTAAAATTATTTATAATAATGAATGAATAGGAGCGCTTTCTAAAATATGTATTGTAAATCATTTTTTTCCTGGAAGCCCTGCCCGCCTTTTTAACTAAGAAATCAATTTGGTGATGAACATTTTCTTGGAACAGTAGAATTCCAGGGTTGGTTTGCGAGGAAGCGGTGGGTACGAATATACTGAAAGCGTTAAGAAGTGAAATCAATTCACTTGAAGATCGTGCATTTCTTAAAGAGAATGCCAACCAAAAAATCGTTCTGATATAACTAGTGGACCTAAGGTGAAAATAAAGTAATGTTTTGCAAATTTTAGAATGTTTTTAATGAGATATTTTATAATTTACGTAAGTGTTTCAAAGCATTTCATGTTCATGACACAAGAGATGTTGCTATATTTTCCAGAAGTGTTAAGGGTGTAGAAGCGCCGGTATATTGGAAGCATCGGATAACGTAAGCAATAACTCTTGTATATTGATCGAAGAGGTCTCAGATTTTCTGCTCGGTCTACATTCCTGTCAAGTTTGAGATGATACAGTTCAGGTGGCTTGATGGATTGTAACCCATTTTTATTTTTCTGTTGGTATTTTCGAAATCATGTGATGACTTTGTAATATTCCTTTGCTGTGCATTTATATTTTAAAAACTTCGCTTTTCTGCGTCGAATTTCTTTTTTTTTGTTTTTTTTTTTTTTCTTTTTTTTTTTTTTTAGGGGGTGTAAAATAAATTCATTTTCCTACGAAGTTGAAAAAACCGGTTATTTTTCTATCACGACAGACCTCTTTAATTTTTTACCTTATTTTTATTTAGTCTCTACCTACCAGTGTAGCCTTCATTCATTTCTGGGGGTCTTAATTTTCCTCTTTTTTTATGGCCTGTGGGAATGCATGGGTCTTTTTCCTTGCGCCAAAAATGTACGGGAGATAGACATGAAAGGTAAACACACACACACACTGTATGTAAGCTCCCCCCCCCCCTAAAGGATTAGCGCCAGAGGGATCCAGGTTTTCGGTTTCTCAGCAACTCGTAAAGATGAGATCCCTGCCCTTATACCCATTTACTTGACCCGCAGAAGTCGATGGTGCCCATATATAGTTGGGTGGACTAGTGGATGGGAGACTGGGAGATTAACGGGCACAAAGACAAATGCTTTTATTTACGAGCGCGTAGATACTTAGAATTTATATGCACGGAACGATGGATACTTTTGAAATGAAAGTATGCACGATATTTAAACCAATCTATTGTTTGAGCTAATTAAATTATTTGAGAAGTTCGTTTCCTATCACACCCGAGACAGAATTAGCGGCTGAGGATTAGGTTTCGATCTCCAGCCGGATAAGAAAGGGCATAGCTATTACTTAACATACTGCGTATAGTAATAAAAGTGGCGATAGTTTAAGATAAGGATTTACATATGCAATTATTTCTTTTATTTCTGTACGTTAGGATATTTTTTAAAAGACTGATTTTTAAATAATGGGAAAGCTAACATGTGATTTAAGGACAAACTGTTATGAAAACAGTTTGCCTTATCTATTTTGTGATATTGATATTCTTTCATCTGTCAGGTTTAGCCAGTGCGCAATCAATAAGCCGTATTATCAACACCTGGTTGCAATTAAACTAAGTGTCAAATTTCAGCAATTGAAATAAAATCTTTCATATTTCACCTAGAGAGAGAGAGAGAGAGAGAGAGAGAGAGAGAGAGAGAGAGAGAGAGAGAGAGAGAGAATTCCAGATTCGAGAGATGTCAGATTGTTGAGAAGTGTACTTCTGATGAATACTGCCATCTGAGAATGGTGCCATAAATCTATTGCGTATTAGTTCGCTCTTCTACTATATTTTAGCATCCTGTTCCGGAAGACGTCTATTAATTTCACCACGAATGATGTTTTCGTTGCTAAATGTCTCCGCTTTGTGGAGTCGAACGTTTGCTTTCCATAGACACATTCTGCAGACACGAAATAGTGCCTCCCCCGTCTCGCTGTGTCAACAGGAGTTTCACTAGTCCCCTTCATCCTCCCTCTGTGCAAACACCCTGGTGGCCTTTATTTTTTGTTATTAAGACAAAGCTTACCCAAGATGACGCTTCTGGATGGCTTCCCTGTCCGCTAAGGTTCGTCTCTGTGTTCCGCGTAGTTTAGCAAACTCGTTCGCTTCGGGAGCTTTGCTTTTAACAAAGTAGGGGGGTCAGCATCGTTGTATCTTGCGGCTTATACGTCAGAATTTGTTCGATTGCAGTTTTCCACCAAATGGAAATTTTTCAGTCGTTGTAGGCAGCACTAAAACATTAGAAAACTCACATAATAATAAAATCAATAATAATAATAATAATAATAATAATAATAATAATAATAATAATAAATAAGAATAATAATAATAATAATAATAATAATAATAATAATAATAATAATAATGAACTCCTTGTCATACACTACTGTACTGATAATACCAGTATGAATAATAAATACTATTCTAAATAAAATACCACCTTCAGCATTATCCAGATCTCACCCAATGTGAATATTGGCCAATTATTAAGTAATAGAAAAAATAGAAAAGATAATATATTAGATTAATTCGCTGAATTCTGCCATTTTATTCAACAGAATTTGAATGTGTAAATATGGGTCATATTTACAGAATGTGTAAATATGGGTCTTATTCCAAAATAATAATAATAATAATAATAATAATAATAATAATAATAATAATAATAATAATAATAATAATAATAATAATAATAATAATAATAATAATAATGAGATTTGTTTTAGATCTTTGACACTACTTCCCAGACGTAATTTTTCCAAATGAAAATAGCACCATTGAATCTAGGACGCATCATCATCCATGTACTGTACAAGAGATTCTGAATATAGTTTATGAAGCAAATGGTGTTTTTGTTCAAAATATCTAAAGTTATGAATCGAGAATCATTCAGTATCCCGCCATAGAGATCATATTTACGATCATTCATAAATGCACAACATACTGAAAAACTGGTTGGCCGTATCGATAAAGACGTCACTGAAGTCCTGATTTCTCCTGTGTACGCTGTTTCAAATCCACGAGAGGAAGAAATTATCAACCGAAAATTTCCCCTTCGGTCAACACATATGAAAATATATTAATTCCCGAGGTAGAGTGAATTGGATTTTAAAGGACATTTGTAGCTTAATGCAACTATATGAATCACGGTGATGTGATAAAGATTCACAACAATAAAATACACATTTAAAGATACTTCATGAAAGTCTTCCTATAAGAAACTGGAATATTTATTGTAGAAATGAGTTTTTACACTGCAGCATATCGTGCGTGTAAATCTTGATCGCATTTTTGTACATACAAAAACTATCGTTTTTGACAGACTTTAGGTGGGCATTAGATTGAGGTCTTTGTCAAATCACTACGATTACTTCAAGTCGAGGAGAATTCAAAGGTCGTATTAAATGCTACCGAGAAACGAGGTGTTAAGGCGGTTAATTAATTCGGCACAGCCCTTAACGGTTTGGCCATTAACAATTCCCCAGTTGGAAGTGTTGATGGCCAGGTATTAGTCTTCATTAGCTTAAACGGAGACAGATAGCTTCATTTGACAAGATTATGTCGCTCGTAGGATGACCTTTTTCTCTGTCTAGAAATAATTATTCCGTAAGGAAGTCAGCTGACTGGTTCTGCCTCTTTCTCGAATAATAACTTAGAAGGCTCCCAGCCACCTTTCTTTCTCCATTTAAATATTCGATTTTTATTGCCTAGCTATATCCATTCATTCATCGCTCGCAATGCAGAAGAAAAGTTAAACTGGGCGAAATTGGCAATATTTTACCACTGTGCTTTGGAAACCGATACATGATTACAGGAGTTGCAATACCTTAGGGGTTATATCAATACATTACTGTCTTTTCGCAATCTTTATCAGTGTGGCCGGTGTTCAGGGGGAAATGTTTATTCACTGGAACCCTTATCAATATTCCCAAGAGGTCTGAAGGTAAAGAATTATCCGATAACAAGTCGTCAATTATGCACATCCGTTAACCGCTTTATCTCTTTCCTGATTGGAAATATGTGCCCTGGTGCCTGAGATATCCGCGAGTCTTCGATGAGGAATATTGAAAAGTATCAGGACAAAGCTTTCTAAGACTGGAAATTTACTCGCCTTACAATATGACATTGGGGTTACAGTGTTGCAAGTTTATTTATGAAAATCTCGATCAGAGGGACCCCGAAGGTGGTTAATAATGTCGTCAGTGCACCTCACGCGGGGCAATGTAGCCATTACTTAAGGCTCTTTGCAGCGTGTCTTCGTCCCCTAGCTGCAACCGCTTTCGTTCCATTTACTCTACCTCCTTTCATATTCTCGTTCTTCCATCTTACTTTCCACCCTCTCCTAACAATTGTTTCATAGTGCAACTGCGAGGTTTTCCTCCTGTTACACCCCTCAAACCTTTTACTATGAATTTCCGTTTCAGCGCTGAGACTGACTTCATACGTCCCATTGCTTGGCCTTTGGCCTAAATTCTATGTTAAATTCAATTCAGTTCGATGAGAGAGAGAGAGAGAGAGAGAGAGAGAGAGAGAGAGAGAATGGATTTAATAGTTGAAATGATATACGATTCACTTTAAACCTCATGAGAACGATAACGGAGTAACCTTGACATTTTATGAGATATCTAAATGAGATTGGAAAATACGGGGCGTGAAATGAGATACGAAACAAAAATCGAACGAACCTCGCTTTTTGTTATTTATTGAGAAGGACCCGAAGAGGGACGGAGGAAATTAAAGTGGTTTGAAAATAGTTGGAAAGGCAGTAATTGAACAGAATGGTTTCGAGTGAATTTTCCCCCAGACTGAATCATTCCACCATGCAAGAGTCATCTCAAAATGACTGACTAATTTTTTTTAGTAAATAAGTTTGTCATAGCCATTACTTTTGAGAAAATGTCTCCTTTTAACATATAAAGTTTTCATAGCAATATTTTGAATCGAGTTATAGAAATCGCTTCCTATACCAAAAAAGTTTAGGTTTTTTGTCTCCTCAGAGTAAAATATTCTAGTGGTAAAAATATTATTGTATCAACCGCGCTGTGATGAATTTTCATTTCTAAGATTTTATGCCGTTGAAATTCAGCAGACTAAACCATTACATTTCAAAAAGCGCTGAATTTTAAAAAATAGATTAGAAAACAAAACGAGGAATCACAAGACCGAAATTTGTCAAGGAAAAAATAACTCCAAAAAAACAAAACAAAAAAGTTTTGTGATTTTTGATGCAACTGCCTCGGGAATCGTGTCGTCCTCATTCCAGCTGACAATAAATCCCGGGAGTCTGAAACGTATTGCATCCATAAATCCCAGAGATGCTTAGAAAAGTGCCGAGTTGCTCTCACACGAACGATCTATAACGAAGTTAAACCCGCGAGCCCCTGAAACATCGGGCCAAAACACCCCGGGGTTGTAAGGATTCTCGTTTAAGGCTGTAATTCTTCTCCGCTCTGTCCCGCCCCATTAAGCCTCTGAGATGATTATTGCCTTTGGGAGTCAAGTTTCTTGACGGGGATTGGCTAGGGTTTAACTTTAACACCCCGCCCCTCCACTTCTTCCTTCTCTCTCTCTCTCTCTCTCTCTCTCTCTCTCTCTCTCTCTCTCTCTTTCTAAGACAAAGGATTATTGGAACTATAAACTTCGATGCGGGAGGTAAAAATCTGAAGTTCGTGGATGCTGGTGTTCCCAAGTTTTGCCCCGAAATGAAAGCGTACTTTTCCTTGATTAGTTGGTGTGGCAGCCGTGGTATTATTATCTCTGGGACCCATAAGCTTCGACTGGATCTTCAGTACCTTTAAAGTGACTGTGAACCTTGGTGTGCCTTGTTTGTTAAGTCCACGTAATTAAAGGCGAAGAGAATGTGTACCCGAAAGACTGAAATAAATCTTCAGTACAGTAATTAAAACGCGTGTTTCCAAATGTTCTTAGAGCACCCAAGCCCGTGTTAGGGAGAAAATAATAGATGACATATTAGGGAATTTGAAAAGTATTAAATTTTTATTGAAAGGTTAATATTCTCTTGAATAAAATATAATACCGTAAGTGTTAATACATACCATACCTACGTAGGGTTATGACGCTGAAAAAATTTTAAATTTACCATTGTTAAATCCCTCTGGAAAACTACAGTTGAATTGGAAGATTCAAGATGATAGGAAAAAGGCGAAGAAGACAAAGAAAATGGTTTACCGTAAATTGTTCAAGTTGATTAAAAAAAAAAAACTAGGCAAATATCACAGGTGTCATGGTATCATTTTCCTTGATGGAAGATATCGTTAACGCCAGGTTTATGATGCAATAAAAAAGGAACTTTAAATTATACCGAGTAAAAGACACTGTCATGAATACAAATTTAAAGAAACTCTGCGTAAACGTCAACGTTACAAGGTCAAGATAAACGGAAGGTACTCCCGGAAAATATGCCATCACGAAATTTATAATTTTCTTAATTAACGGCTCAGCATACTTAGGTTAATGATAGCTTCGTAAAGTATTCTGAATCGCCCTTAAAACATTTTTAACGTTTTCGTAAAATTTTAAACTGCCTTTAGCATAAAGAGTTGCCTGATAACTCCCTACTCTTTTATCACTATCAGTAAGCGAGCGAGTGAGTGGGGTGGGGAGAGAAGAGGAAAACTATCGAAAATCGATCCGGGTTTAAGAATAAACTAGAGTGAAGGCATAAACTGGAGAGCATTCTAAGAAACACACAAAGGCAGTCATCATCAGTGGATCATCTGAGCGAATTGGGAGGATGCTCCTCACTGAGGAACCTTAACGAGAGAAGTTGGAAGGGCTGGAAGGAAGAGTTAGGCACCGCTGAAGGATTTATAGGAACCAAAAGGCCATTACGCTGCCGGATGATGTTCCCAAAGTTTGCCGAGTTGGTAAAGGAGCCTGAGCAATTCCGTAAGAGGTGCTTGCAATCACACCGGGTAAAGTGAAATTGTATCGGGGAGGAGGAAAACGTTTTATAGATTTAGTGCGAAAATACTTTCATAATCTGGGGAAAGCTCTTATTAATTGACCAAAGGAGAGAATAACATGACAAAAGCGAAAAGAAAAAGATACTTTTATACCGCAATGAAGGATTGACGGGAAGAAAATTGTAAAAAAGCCATTTACCGCTGCCAAGGATAAAATAGCAATTAATTGGCATAGAAAACAATTAATCTCAAACGTGAAGCCTGATAAGACATCGTGTGCAATGTGAGTAGACTGTAAAGCATAAATGATTAGTTCAAAAAAAAAACGTATCGACATAAAAAGGAAAGTTAATAAAGTTACAAAATCGGATAAATTTACGCATTAATGGATGTACCGGTGATTATGGGGAAACGAAATTGCCAGCAATCAAAAAAAAGGAGGTAATTGCTAATGGGAAGTGAAGAATCGAATCGTTGTAAGGAAATTTACAAGGTTTGGAGTAATAGGCAAATTAAATGCATAATAGGTATCAACTTTTTGGCGCATATAAAACCAGTCGTTAAAAGACAAAATTATGATAGAAAAGAAAATCAAGAAAAGAAAATTAAGAAATGGCAAGTACGATACGGAAATAATCTTAATGTGGGAGAGTGAATAGCGTAAAACTTTGTTACAAGAGCAATGAACTAACGTTAAAAATCTTAATGGCCAGGAGAGCAATAGTGATATATAATGAGAAAGAATTATAGTATATAATAAAAAGCGAAACGATTGATAGAATAGGAAAAAGATAATGAGTAAAAGACATTGTTGATTGACAATTTGAGTGGTGGAGATTCATTGCCATCACAATATCCTGCATTCTCTCTCTCTCTCTCTCTCTCTCTCTCTCTCTCTCTCTCTCTCTCTCTCTCTCTCTCTCATGTGTTAACGAACGAAGAAACTAATTTTGTACTTTAATCATTTAAACTGGTTATGATTGTCTTGCGTAAATGCCAACTAACATGACTCACGGACATTATGAGATCTGTATAGTCGCGTGTTGTGGATTAATTATGCCCATTCTGGCATTAATGTCAACGATGGAAAATGCTTCAAAATATTGCCCCCTTGTTCAAAAATAGCAAGGAGTACCATCGGTGCGAACAGGTTGAGTGTAATTAAGGGCCTAGCCAGTGATCTCGGCAGAAAACCAGGATCACGATCGCGTTACCTGCTCCTCTGCTCTCACTAAAAAGAGATTTGTTGTTGTTTGAGATTAAGCTGGCCTTATGCCAGCACGAGCACTTGCTCCTAGATCAGCCCGTAGACCAGAGAGTTATTCCCTTGTTCATGCATTCCACTACGTCATACCTTCACTCAATTCTGCTTTCCTTCATTTTAATTACACAGTTGCTTCACTTTGCTACTTGTTCGTTCAATACTTCGTCCCTTGAATCTCAACAATTTTCACTTGACTGATTCTTTTCTTCATTTGATGTCCATTTTTCTCTCTTGACTTCGTTACTCGACCGCATTATTCGTAGCTCCCAGCGTTATCGTTACTCTTCATTGTTCGTTCCATCGCATTAACCATTAAAATCTTTCACTTCTTTCCTATATTTCTTTGGAATTGCTTGTTTCCTCCTTCGCTTCGTATCTCGTTCCTTCACTAACGTATATATAACGTTGCCTCTCTTCATTCCGTGATTTTATCATTATTAGATCGTTCTTTCTCGTTAACACATCGTTACTTCTTGTTATTTCGTCTCTAAATCTTTCCTCTAAATCTTTATTCATATTCTTTTCTTCCTCATTCCTGCGTTTTATACCACGTTCTCCAACATTCTGTTTCATCCCCTAATTTCGGTGGAGAATTTCTTCGCTCTCCTCTCTCTCTCTCTCTCTCTCTCTCTCTCTCTCTGCTCCATTTTACCATCACATTCCAGATGTCGTGGAACGCAGCGGGAATACGATAATTATGAAGGGTATTTTTGAATTCTCTCTTTCTCTCTGTTCCGACTGATCGACTTCCATAATTAGAGGAAAGACGAGAGCTGATCACCTAATTAATTCGCGTGCACTCTAGACACACCTAATACAGTTTGTTATCTCTCTCTCTCTCTCTCTCTCTCTCTCTCTCTTCTCTCTCTCTCTCTCTCTCTCAATTTCCATAACTTAATGAGAAGACGTGTGAAGCAAGGCGAGTTCATATATTAATGAATTCATTAATTTTCTTTTCTTTTTTTTTCAAGACCACATACAGTCTTAATCATATTCTGTTTTATCACTTATATTACAGTTGTATTTATTTTGGGACGGTAGTCACTTATAATATTATTTGACTTTCCACAGCTGATCCTTTTGTCAATATCTGTGAAACTGTTTATTCTCGGGTTTTACATCGCCGTATTACTGCCTTTTAGAAAGATATATGGCTTCAGACAAAAACTGTAAAATGCATTCGAGATATATATATATATATATATATATATATATATATATATATATATATATATATATATATATGTGTGTGTGTGTGTGTGTGCGCGTGTGTGTGTGTGCATATATATATATATATATATATATATATATATATATATATATATATATATATATATATATATATATATAAATACATAATATATATATATATAATATATATATAATAATATATATAATACATAAAATGTGTGTGTATGTGTAACACCACATGAAAAATAATAGGCAGAAATTCGAATTTCTGGTACGAATTTCTGTCTAATATTTTTCTTGTGGTGTTCGCATATATCATGACGTCACCGCGCACGTACTGTAATTTTTAAGCATATATGTGTATATACATACATACATACATACATATATATATATATATATATATATATAGTATATATATATATATATATATACATATATACATTAATATTATAAATATATATGTGTGTTTATATATACATACATACATACGTACTAGCTGCTGTAGGCGGCATTGCCCGGGATAAAAAGGGGCGTGCCGTCCGTGATGACAACCCCTACAAGGCGGATTATGCAATCACTTTCAGAATAAGTAATCACTTGGGATCCTGTCAAATACGAAGGGCTTGCTGTCAGCTCTGAAAGTTGTAAAAAAAAATGAGGTGGTATGAAAAATATAGGGGTAAAGGCCCACTTAGAAACGGCCCTCGAATTTCGATTTGACTAAAACCTTCCTGATGGGGGGAGGGAAGTCTATGGTAAAAATTTGGTAGCCCTAGCTTTCATAGTCTGGGCGTGTATGACAGCCAAAGAGACAGACAGACAAATTGCCTTTTATATATGTATATAAAAGTGTGTGTATGGGTATATATATACATATATATATATATATATATATATATATATATTAATTACACAATATTGTCAAATTTGGTCCAGAGTGAAGGGCCCTAATGAGGAAATTTGTTACGGTATCCCGTGTAGTCGCCAGACTCAAATAGCCTCATAAAACATGTTAATAGCTCTTCGCATTTTTTTTCTTGCTTGATGAAATAATTAAGGAGCTAGACTTAGAACGTTTATTGACGAATTGGGACGAGAAATTTTTATTATTATCATTGTTATTAGATGACAGTGAATCTTATTAGATGACAGTGAATGAAATAATATGACTTTTAACGAAATCTTCCACTTCATCAGTAATTTAGTTCACTGTTATAGGAAACTAATGTGAACTTATGGGAGATCTTAACATTTTCTTCTTGAGGGAGAACTTATTTATCATAATCTCCTTACATTGCACAAACAATTCATATCAGCAACTATTATCTCTTTCATTCATATTCAGCATTCACTCTTGTCTGCCATAAAGGAGAGACGACTCAACAATTCCAACATTTATTCCAAGTTCCCCTTCCAGCCTGTGTACCACACTTCTCTTTAGAACGTTTCATGATATTCTGTAACGTTGCCTTCTGTTACGTGACCTAATTATTCTCTCACCCGACCGCCGTCCATTTCCGTAGCTTGTAAATTTCCTATATGAAATAACCAGTATCAAACTTCCACCATTCACAGTAATGTTGATATGCATTGCTGACTTCAATTTGTTGTGATTGTCTTAATATTGCTTTCACTAAACTTGTTCGTCATACAATTGTTTCATTAACTTTAATTATTCTGAATTTAGGGTTCACTATCACTTACTGGCAGTGTGTCTTCTGAAAACACGACCACTTTACATTCCATTTATGACCTCTTTACTAACCATACCTTATGCCTGAATTTTCCTCTCTCTTCTCTCTCTCTCTCTCTCCTCTCCTCTCTCTCTCTCTCTCTTCTCTCTTTTTCCATACCCACACCCATATCTGTACCATACCCACTACTCATACCCTTCCCATGCTGATACCCATACCATACCCATATCCAAACACCCACCCTACCCTATACCTATACTTATACCCATACCCATACCCATATCCGGACTATACCAATACCCATACCCTTCCCATACCGATACCCATACCCATAGCCGTACCATACATATACCCATACCCTTCCCATACCGATACCCATACCTAGTATACCCATATTTATACACGTCCCATACCGATACCTTATACATAACTGTAACACACCCGTACCCATACTTGTACTAATACCCATACCCACATCCTTAACACACCCATGCCTATACCCATACCATATGCATTCCATACCCATATCCATTCCGTAAATACTATTCCCATACTTTCCAGTCATTACAAACATCATAAAACAGAATAGGGAAGAGGAAAGTTGGAGGGGGGAGGGGGAGGGTGGGGAAAAGGTGGGAGGAGGGAGACGTGGAGGAATGGGGGACACGCAAATACAAACACTCACACACACACGCACGCACACGCACACACACACACACACACGCAGAAAGGGGCAGCCAAGGAAATTAATATTAAGATATTTATTTGTATTTGTATTGGTTAACTATATATGTATATTTATTATATAATAATATATATATATTAATATATATATTAATAATATATTATTATATATTATTATATTAGTATATATATATATACACGAGAGAGAGAGAGAGAGAGAGAGAGGAGAGAGAGAGAGAGAAGAGAGAGAGAGAGAGAGAGAGAGAGAGCGAGAGAAGATGGAGAGAGAGAGAGAGAGATAGAGAGAGAGGAGGAGAGGGGTCATATCATTTCTTTGACAGACCGAAGATGGGAAGATAGAGTGTGAGTGCTGGACACTTCGTCTAAATTAATCAACTGGGAAGATACGCAGATTGAGTGAGATGGGTAACGCGTCACAATTACGAATGCTGGCCATTTGCAAGTGGTCTTTTAAAGTCAATTAGGCAATAATGCTATCAGCCCTGGTAGGGTGGATTCTTCAAGCAATCGGGAACACTGAAGCGCTGCTAGGCTGGTAACGGCACTGATAACACTCCTGGAAATGAGACAATTCTGAGTAAGACTAACAATGAGATTACACTCTCTCAACAATTGAATAAATGCAAGACTTGGAGAGAGATCCTATACTCTACGCGCTTGCTAGCAAAGGGGTGAGAATTTCGCTATGCACTGTCAAGGAACTTACACATTGGGATAGTAGATTCAACGTTTTAAGTTGAATAGACAATAAGTTATGCGAGTCAAAGAAAAAAGATACTGGTGAAGGAATTTCCCTTCAGAGGCACTTACCTTCGTTGCTTCCTGGTTTTGCTATACACAACCTCGGATGTGGCCAAAGCTACTTTTGGGCGGTGTCCAGCCGTAAGGTCTCAGCGGTTCAGCCTATGTGAGAAAGGTAAGCTCCACCAGCGGTTTTGGGCGTCGGACAGACAGAGATCACCGCGATGGCGAGCAGACTATAGAGCGTTTACTTTTCTAAGATCGCTCTGGTGGGGCCAGGTAGAGAAGGCAGAGTTGTCATATCTACGGGTATGTAAGTCCTATTAAATGCTTCCCGCAGATATAATCCTTCTTAGGAGGATTCGCTTTAGACCTTGGAAGTCGAGGAAAAGGGTTTGCTTCCTCCCTATTAATTTTTTTTGTTTTTCATTCCAGATTCTGTTTAGCTATTCCTTCTTTCTCTTTCCATAATTATAGATGCGCTGAATGGCCTGTTGGCTCCGGTGTTTGGACTTGAGACATAAATTCATATGTCAATCGATCTATTATGCCCTTAGAAAAAGACAACCACTCATTCCATCTTTGCATAACATTCTTATCAAAATCATCCAAGTCAGTCACAAGACTCACTTTCTCTTTCCTTTTTTGAAACACTGGAGAATCCACTATATTTCCCGCCTCTCTTGCCTCCTTGTTATAGGACCTTCATGATGTTTTTTTTTTTTTTTTTTATAAAATGAAGTATTTCAGGGAATTATAGAATATTTCCTTGGCCTCAGGTGGTGGGTGAAGACGTTTACGGGAGTCACTTGGGCCGGGCTTTCCTCTTAAAAATCATAGGTCCCCTAAACTCAGATCTGGCACCGCCGGGGAAAAAATATGCCATATCTTCATTTTCATTCATGAAACAGGTTTTAACGAAGAATATACGAAATAAGATATATTTAAAATATCTGATGCAAAAAAAGAATCACATTTCAAGAAATGAAAACTATTTCAATAGACTCCATGAAGCTAATATGATTACCATAACATGAAAATTGGCAACGTATGATATCTGTATAAGCCACACAACAGCGATCTTAGAAAAGTAAACGTACTTGTAGGTGTGTACTGAAGCCAAAATGGCGTACTTCTAGGCGGAGGTGACCACGGCATTTTAAGGTGTAGGATGTTGCTGGGGGCATTGCTGCAGGCTGCAGGGCCGGTGTGTACCTGACGGATTAGGAAAAGAGGTGCGGGCCAGAATATGTGTTTGAAAACTCAGTTTGAGATAGATTGAATCTTAAGTTGAAGACAGGGAAACAGCTACCTTACCCCCTCGCCTCCTTGTATTCCTTTGGGACACATTGAACCTAGCCCTTCGACAGGGTGAGACTGTTAATGGCTAAAACTCTCCTCTGACTCTTTGTCTTTTGGGTATCCCTCTCCCTCTTATTACCTGGTATTTTCCATAAGGGCTTAAAAGTTATGATCTAGCGGCGATATATATATATATATATATATATATATATATATATATATATATATATATATATATATATATATATATATATATTTGTGTGTGTGTGTGTGTGTGTGTGATGTGGTGTGTGTGTGTATATATATATATATATATATATATATATATATATATATATATATATATATTATAAAGTGTTTATTTCCTTATACACTGCTTGCTTTTCGGCGGTATTTGTAAGGCGAAGAAGAATCTTAAGATGAATTCCCTGCCATTATCTTTATATACCTCTGGTATCAATGAAAATGGGTAATTTTGTGGTCAGTGTTATTCTTTGATGAAAACGGATGGTTCGAGTGGAAGCCGTAACCGCTTTTCTCCCACAGGAGACGAGAATAGAAGTTATCCATAAATAGCAGTTCTTTATTTTGAAAATATGTGCCTGTGTGTGTGTATATATTGGCTGGTGTGAGGGCGAATCTGAGTTCAGAGAAAATTTCATTTTATTACACTACTTTTGAATGTGAAATGTTTTTTTTATTACTTAATTTAAATGTAAGTGTAATATGTGTAAATCTATATATGTAAGTGTGTATATATATATATATATATATATATATATATATATATATATACCTACATACATATAATAACTTGATAGTGGAGTGTTTCTCTGAGTGGCTTCTAGCAGTTTTAGAATGAATAATTGCTTTATACGCTATATAATAACGTAGGATTTATAACGCATTCCAGATAAGTGGTGTTTTTAAAAGATCAGCAGCACATTATCATTCATGGTAAAGTTTATCTTTGTACTAATAATATTGTTTTTAATCATTGCCGTTTTTACACGAATTACAGACTCTATATTTTATTGCAGGTTATATTTTCTATATTTTCTCTTAAAAACAAGCGGAATATTACAGAAGAATCTGATATCTTATATTTTTTTACTTTAATTTAGATCCAGTGCAGAGAATTCTGGATTTTCTGGGACCAATTACTTTTGGAGTATTAAAGTCTAGAGGTATTTTCAAATCTTATCATAAAAAAGATGTGGCAACTATAGAAACATTTTAAACTTAGATTTTATTTTTCAGGCCAAGCATATATGTGTATATATATCATGTACATTATATATGTAAATAGATATTTTATGTATGAGTTTAGTGTGTGTGTGTGTGTGTGTGTCAGTGTGTGTGTGCTTTCCCAGCCTCTGCATAATGAATGATTAGATTTACTCTAGTAGTGCAGCTGAAAAATTGCAATAACTCTTCTGCATGGTTTAAAATTCCAAGTCGTTGATTCGATAACTGTAAATGATATCAAATGAACATTTTTCCATTTGCATGGCTGAAAACCCGAATATTTTATTTAAATATTTTCTGGTGAAGGTACAAATAGCAGCTATTCGTTCCACTTTCCTTTCAGAACCGAACTCGACATTGAGGGTCGATGTTGATGTTTATAACTACGAGTTGTGGTGGCGAAATTAATACATTCATTAGGATTGGCTCTGGAGAGTCAGGTGATGTGAAAGAAAAAATATCGGTTTTCGATTAGCAAGTAATAGTCTTCTTGCGATGTTACCCATGATGCTGCTGAAGTTGATATGGAAAGAAGCAGTAAATGATTTATATGTATATGTATATATGTGTGTGTTTGTGTGTATGTATGTATATATACATATATCAATTATGTTATTCCCAAGGAGGAAATAAAATATTACATTCTGTTCATCGTACAAGGAACAGCCTTTTACTGGTTTTGGATGTTTTCAGAGTTTCCCAAAACAGCATCTGTCTCCTTAACTGTTCCTCGTAACCCTTTAGTGAAGATCTGATTCATCACACATATACTGCGCTCTCTCCTGAGGATATCTGCTCGGATGCTCTCTCCGAACAGTGAAGAGATGAGAAGCATCAGGATGACACCCAGCGACTTCAAAAGCCGCTCTGTAAAACCACCTTGTGTCCTGCAGTTTTTTGGGAATGGAATTCTAGTTAGTGCCACCCTCCCTTTATCCTGGTTGGCAACTAACCAGTAACTGTTCTTTGATTTTTTTTTCATTCTTGAAAGTCTGGGCTCTCTCTCTCTCATAGAAATGATCTTTTGAATTTCTGTCTTATGTTACAAATTCTTCCTCACTCGACACATATCCTAAACTTTGAAACTGGTGCATAGTTCCGGCATATTTTTAAGATTTATTTTATTCATTTTATTAACCTCATCATTTGATCTGATATTGAATGTAACATGTATTTTACATATCTGAGCAAGTTAATTTTTCAATTTTATATTTCTCGTTCAACAGTTGCACTCGGTCTTAGCATCATTTATCTATAATACTCATTTTCGTACGTGGTATCTTGCGAAGAATATTGAATTGATTTGGTGTTATACTTTCTCGTTTTATCTCGGTCGGTACTCCAGTGTCGCCTGAATGAACCCTTATCCCCATAACATATACATTCAATTATTTGTAGCCATTAATATGCCGATCTACTGGTTCCACAATAAGAACCGTTAATTGAAACATGTTGTAACTTACGATGCTCATCTCTAAAACCACACTATCCTTTCTTTCTTCATAATTTTTTGCCTTTGAATCAAAATTATCTCTTTAAAATAATTACCCTCAGGTTATATGTTTAAAATATCTTGAGCCTTTCTGCTCTGCCACGAAGTTAAAGTATTCTGTAGATCCGTAAGGCCATATGCAGATATTGTTTTATTCTTATTCAGTAGCCAACATTTCATTGTGCAACTCCTCTTTCGCCTAAAATGAATGGTCTTATCACTCAAACTTAATCATGACTCCTTTTTCTTTAACACCTACGTAGATTGATGTTATGATTATTTGCATCTCCTCTGACGTGGATTGGACAAGCTTTCATCCTCGAAAACTTGTCAAAGTCCTCTCTCCTATCATAGATACCATAATCATCTCTGGCAACTCGGAGA
Organism: Macrobrachium nipponense; assembly: GCF_015104395.2. Taxonomy (NCBI): domain Eukaryota; kingdom Metazoa; phylum Arthropoda; class Malacostraca; order Decapoda; family Palaemonidae; genus Macrobrachium; species Macrobrachium nipponense. The sequence goes on along the minus strand of NC_087217.1, from coordinate 2,092,319 downwards.
ATAATTTTATTTAAGTAATCCCATAAAATCGTTGAGGTTTCCCAATCTTGTCCTTTCCAATAACCTGCGGTTACTTTCACAACCGTTCTCATTTGAAACGAGTGGAATGGTCAGATCAGACTGCTGTTGAGGCTGTACTCAAGTGGCTGGGGATGAGCAAGGGAGTTTGAAGAGATTATTATGTGATAAAAGTAATTGGATGTGACGGGAGATATTGAAAAAAAGTCACAGGAAAAGATTTTTACTTGAAAGGGCAAAGGGATCGGTAATTGTCGTTATATTTTTGTTACTCAAGGAAGAATTTTGGAAAAGAATTGAGGACAAAATGTGGAAATTGGCTTTCTTTAATCAGACGGTATAAGCGAGGTCTAAGATCTAAGGACACTGACGTTAGCCCCTTTGATCTCCCTTAAGACTGAATTTTCCATGATTAAAAGTATCACTTTGCTTCCAAGTATTTTTTTTAAAGAAATAACAGTTTCTTTCAGCTAGTTTACCTCAGTTGGGATTTAAGAACGTAAGATGTCAAACTTTTACCCCAAACTTTTATCATAATTTTATGGAAATAATCGGATAGGCACGTTGGTATGATTTACTCAGTGAATACTGAGATTATAGCTATTTTACTTGTCATAAATTAAACAATATGTTGCAGTTCATAGTATCATTTATAACGCCTTATGTTCAAAACAATATTCAAAACCATTCTTTACGTAGATACAGTATTCTTATAAATCTGACAATTAATAAAATTCAGGTAAAAAAGTCTGGTTGCATAAAAAAAAAATAATCTCATTAATTAAAGAGGATAAAGTTTGATAGGATTTCATGCTCGCGAAAATAAAGTCTCACATAACGTCAAAATGTACATCAAAGTCCTCATTCGTCCAGTGAGCGAGAATTGCCCAATTGCCTTTGATCAGCGCGTGTGAATTTAGAGCTCATTAAGCCAAGCGAGAGACGGCTTTCCGACGATAGTTAGTTTTTATGTACATTATATGCACCTTTGGCAACGATAGGGAAGGTTATTCACCCATGGGGATTTATACATATTTCGGTTCGCCTTTCGACGCGTAAACAAACAAACGGAAGAAAAAAATGTTGAGAATTCAGTCGGGTGATATATTCATCGGCGATCCATTTAACGCCAAGGAAGGAAAATGCCTTGAAGTATACACCTGAGCCGCAGGAGTCGGCGAGAGTGGGAGATCTCCCTTCAGGATATGGAAAAACCGGTTCTACAGCTGGAGGTGCGTTAGCAGCCTCTTGCCCAGCTAATGGCAGCGACTTGGAGGGCACTTTGCACTCCACATGAGTTAGACTGATTAACTTTACACGCTGCTTCTTTTGTGGAGGGAGATATGGGAAAGAAAGTCTAGAAGTGGTGTGCCATAAGGACGAATATGCATTGGTTCCGAGGTTGAGGAAAAGAAAGATTATTTTCCATTTCCAAGAATAAAAAACGGGAAGATAAATCAATGTTATTGTATATTAAGTGAGAAGGTCTCATGGCCTCTGCGTTATGGGGCGCCCGAGGCGCACTAACGAGAGATCCCACTTTCTCAACGACAGTTGTTAGTGATTAATTTATTTCCTGGTTATTTTCTTGGAATCCGTTGCTCTCTGGTATCATGGTCTTTTGAATCAATATTTTCCCTCCATTCACTTTGTTTACTTTAGGCTCAACCTTAAAAATGTGCCATTTTTAGCCGTGGTTACTATGCCACTTGGCTTGTTTGCTTCATTTGTCATGAAGAAATTGAGTGTGAATGATTTTATTAATGGTGTTTCTTCAGACAGCTGATAAGACGGTTTTGTAGGAGGTATGTGTTGCGTAAAAGAAAGTGTTCCAATACGGTTTAGAGCCCCATTCCTACAGAACAGTCTAAGAGAATCGCCCTTCACTCTCCACTTCAGAAATACTAGGAAACAATCTTATCATCTCATTATGAACACGCTTGGTGTACAAAAGTGAATATTTAAAAAAAGTCCTAACTTCATTATTGAGTGTTCTTTCAATACGACTTCATGGGTAATTTCTGTGAATTGTGATTTTTTTTTCTTATGAATTGTGATTTTTTTTTTTCTTATAAGTTGTCAGAATTTGATTGTCGTTATAACAAGTGTTTAACGAGAAGCGAATGTTAGTGACATTCAAGGGATAAAAAGACTGAAGGTATGAGATGACGAAGGTTCCTAATCCTGGCTCTTCTTTCATATAATATTTTTCTCCTAAGATGTTAAAACTCAGTACATTGAAAACACGAACCTTACATAAACGTAACATGAACCCTAACTTTATTTTTGTCAGCTGGTAAAAACGAAACAAGAAAACACAGGAAATATAAAATTTAACTAAGGCTACCTGCCCGATATGTTCCGTCTAATTAAAAAAAAAATTAATATCCTGTCGAGGCTAAATTTCAGTAGAATCAAAAGCGTTAAACGCGCATAAAAATACAATGGACATAACAAAGAAGCGATACAAAAATAGAAAAGAAAAAAAAAAAGGAGAGAGAAGGGAAAAGGAATGGGCATATTTCATGAGCCCTGTGTTCAGGGCCAAGGATTAGTGGTAATGACCGGGTTTATCCCGTGACCAAACAGCACCCTTCAATAACGCAAAGCCTTCATCACCTGGATTCCTGGATGCTGAAACAGAAGAGGTGGGAGTTTCTTTCTCATTCCTATATTTTCACGTTATTTCATTCGCTTTGGTTGCTTTTTATTGTATGTCGCAGCTAATTTGCACTCAGGGTCTGCTGATAAAGTTAGGTAGAACTGTAATGGGTTCCTTGCAAAGTTATGGTTCGATTGTTAGAATTGACGTAACGGTAATCAATGTTGCATATATAGCTGTAATGATTCCCTCCTATCCTCCCCACCCAACCAATCTCTCTCTGATCTTCTCTCTCTCTCTCTCTCTCTCTATCTCTCTCTCTCTCTCTCTCTCTCAAAAATTGTCATTAATACCTTATAATCATCATAGCTTAAGCGGCGAGTAGCCGTGTTTTGATAAACAGTGCAAATATATAAATAAAAAAGAAATTTTATTCGATTGTTTAAATTTTCTATTATACTCTTGTGTGTGTATGTATAATACATACATACATACATAAATTATATATATATATATATATATATATATATATATATATATCATATATATATATATATATATATATATATATATATATATATATATAATATATCTATATATATATACTGGAAGATTGGGGCATCTAGAACGCCGTAGATTCAGTAGGAATAAAACAGCAAACAGCCATCGTAGCATTTTAGATTATTGGCCAAATTTTCGAGACTACATGTCTCATCATCAGGGCTGTAAAATACAAAGAATAAAAATTAAAAAAAGACTCAGTTAAAAAAATCACAAAGTCTAAAAACAAGAAACTTGAATTTAAAACAAACAAAAATAAGCTAAAACATTATTAAAAAAACATTGAAAACCTAATACTGAAAAAAAAAAAAAACTTTTTAAAATTATATATATAAAAAGTTATGGTGTTAAAATGTATTGTACCTTACTCTATCTGAGCTAAGAACTGAGGTGACATTCTCAGTTTTTTCAGGAGGACGACGTCAACTTAGGCGATATATAAGACCGTGGAAGAGTTCTGACTGTTTAGGGAAGGAACAAGCTGTTTAATAGTTAATGATTCCAGGATGGAGAGAGAGTGGTCATTGGGTGCTTGGGCGATAACATTAAAGTCTTCATAAGTGAATGATGTCTTGCATTTCTTACAGTGGTCTCTTATATTAGAAAATTCTTTAGTTTTTAATTGACATCCAGTTCGATGACTAACTCCAAAATGAGAATCAGCTCTGACTTTGAGCAATCTCTTAGTGGCTCCAATATATTTTCCCAACTTTACATTTTGGGCAAGTGAAACAATAAACCACTAGAGATCGCATCAAGGCAGGAAGCCTATCCTTATGGTGAAATAATGACCCAATTGTCTTAGGATTTTTTGAAAACATAAATCTGATGTCTATAGCTGGAAATGTACTGCGAATTGAGTCTTGTAGTGTTTGTTTGAATTTCTTCGAATGTACAAAAGGAATGGAGGCATACATGAGCAATTTAGGGACATTAGGTATGGACAGACGGGGTTGAAATATATTATTCAAGAAACTATTTACATACTTGTTGAATAAGAAGGATGGATACGAATTATTTTTGAAAAATTGTAGTAAAAACAGAATTTCCTCGTGAAAGTTGTGCCAGGTAGAGGATAACATGTAGGCACGGTGCAACAGTGTGAAAATACTATTTATTTAACTGAAAGAGCAATTGCTGTAAAAGTTCGTACCTTGACCTGTAAATGTCTTTTTTCTAAAAACACTGGTATTAAAACCTTGAGGAGTTCGAGTGATTAAAATATCTAAAAATGGAAGTTTATTGTCGTCTTCGTGTTCAATTGTGAACTGTATATTTGGGTGTAAGCCATTCATATTCTATAAGAAATTTTCTGCCTCCGCTCTAGATCTAAATAAAGCAATTGTGTCATCTATATATCTTCTGTTGACTTGCATATGGTTAGTTTTGATGTCACATCCCTCTTCACAAATATACCGTTGCAGGCGACGGTCGATATTATTTTAGAGAAAATCTTTTCTGTTGATGATTTTTTATTTCACGGCTTTAACAAGGACAATTTTAGAAAACTTTTACAAATTGCAGTGCAGGACACTCACTTTATTTTTAACAAGATAATTTACAAACAAGTAGATGGTGTTTCTATGGGATCCCCTTTAGGTCCAGTTATGGCCAATGCCTTCATGTGCTCTCTCGAAGAACAAATGCTTGAAAGATGTTCTTCAACATGTCGTCCTCTCTTTTACAGAAGATATATATGACACAATTGCTTTATTTAGATCTAGTATTTTCACACCGTGCCTACATGTTATCCTCTACCTGGCACAACTTTCACGAGGAAATTCTGTTTTTACTACAATTTTTCAAAAATAATTCGTATCCATCCTTCTTATTCAACAAGTATGTAAAATAGTTTCTTGAATAATATATTTCAACCCCGTCTGTCCATACCTAATGTCCCCTAAATTGCTCATGTATGCCTCCATTCCTTTTGTACATTCGAAGAAATTCAAACAAACACTACAAGACTCAATTCGCAGTACATTTCCAGCTATAGACATCTGATTATGTTTCAAAAAATCCTAAGACAATTGGGTCATTATTTCACCATAAGGATAGGCTTCCTGTCTTGATGCGATCTCTAGTGGTTTATTGTTTCACTTGCCCAAATGTAAAGTTGGGAAAATATATTGGAGCCACTAAGAGATTGCTCAAAGTCAGAGCTGATTTCTCATCTTGGAGTTAGGTCCAATCGAACTGGATGGTCCAATTAAAAACTAAAGAATTTTCTAATATAAGAGACCACTGTAAGAAATGCAAGACATCATTCACTTATGAAGACTTTAATGTTATCGCCCAAGCACCCAATGACCACTCTCTCTCCATCCTGGAATCATTAACTATTAAACAGCTTGTTCCTTCCCTAAACAGTCAGAACTCTTCCACGGTCTTATATATCGCCTAAGTTGACGTCGTCCTCCTGAAAAAACTGAGAATGTCACTCAGTTCTTAGCTCAGATAGAGTAAGGTACAATACATTTTAACACCATAACTTTTTATATATATAATTTTAAAAAGTTTTACTTTTTGCTCAGTTATTAGGTTTTCAATGTTTTTAATAATGTTTTAGCTTATTTTTGTTTGTTTTAAATTCAAGTTTCTTGTTTTTAGACTTTGTGATTTTTTAAACTGAGTCTTTTTTAATTTTATTCTTTGTATTTTACAGCCCTGATGATGAGACATGTAGTCTCGAAAATTTGGCCAATAAATCTAAAATGCTACGATGGCTGTTTGCTGTTTTATTCCTACTATATTATATATATATATATATATATATATATATATATATATATATATATATATATATATTATAGTATAAACCCCCCGTATTCGCGTTGTCGAGAATCGCTGCCTCACTAATTCCCTGATCTCTCTTTGAACCATATCTGCCCATTATTCTTGGGAAATTAACATATCCATGCTGTTTTTAACCAAGAAATATTTACTCATTATTGTATTTCCATATCAGTTTTATGACTAAATGCACTTTTTGTGATAAAACTATTAAAATATTCAGATATAACCATTTTTAGAGTGTTTTTTTTGTGTTTGAACTAACAAAATAGGTATTTTTAAGCATTTTTAGAGGAGTTTTATTTAGCTATTCGCAGGGTCGGCGGCTCTGGGCTGTGAAATATATTCTGTTCAGCAGAATTCCAGCTAATGAAAGCAGCCCATTAAAATGCCAAAAGAATTTAAAAAGTCAATACTATATTTCAGGTAGGGGGTGAATAAGAAAAGTTAAAGAAAAATCGGTATTTATACGAAGATGTGACAGGCAGTCATTAAGTCATCCCAGTTGACTGTTTTTAATTTTCTTAATCGATGGTCTGATAACATAAAAAGGGACATGACAAAGCTGGGAGTGGATGGTCCAGGGGATTGGTGGGATGTTGCACAGGACCATGGTCGTTGGAAGCTTCTTGTAGCGGCAGCAAAGAGCAATGGAGGCCCGCAGCCAGTGGAGTGAGTGAGTGAATCGATGGTCGGAGGAAGATTTTATCTATATTATGTTAACCTCACAAACCCTTTGAGATATTATGTTTCTTTCTTTAATCAAAGCTGATTCTACCACCTGGCTTTTGAGAAAACAATTGCTGCTGTAAATTACATGTTACAAATTTCAGTTTATTTTATGATTATGGTTAGGTGGTTAAAAATAGCTCAGCTCTGTTGTCCATACCTAACTGAACGTTTATGTTTATTAATCTCTGGGCGAAGGATTTACCTGTAAAGCAGCAAAGTCAGTTCAAAAGCCAGGTGGTAGAATCGGCTTTGATTAAATGACGAAGCACAATGAATATATCGCAGGGTCTGTGGGATTCAGATATTACAGATAACATCTTGCTCCAATGAGCAATTAAGAAGATTAAAGAGAAATTGTCAATTGGGGTGACTTAATGGCTGACCTGTGACTTTGTGGTATAAATACCACTTTTTCTGTAACTTCTCTTATTCATCCCCTACCTGAAGAGAGAGACAGTTAGGTCTCTGAAATATTGAGTTTACTTTCTACATTTTGTTGTTTTTATGAGCTCCTCTCATTAGACATATATGTATAACAGCACTTCTTAAGCATATTTGTATAACATTTCTATTTTAGTGGTATGTTTGAAGTATTTATATAAAGGAGGTCCTTATCTATGTTGCTATTGACCGTTTTGAATAAATATATATATATATATCTATATATATATATATATATATATATATCTATATATATATATATATATATATATATATATATATATATAATATATATTATATATATATATATATATATATATACATATATATATATATATATATATATATATATATATATATATATATATGTATATATGTATGTATATGTATTTGTATGTAGCTATATGTATGTATGTATGTATATATGTATGTATATATATATATATATATAATATATATATATATATATATATATAGAATATATATAAATATATGCATTTAAGCTACAAATGTCCTTTAATATCCATTCATTCTACCTCAGGGATTTGTAGGTGAGAGGCGGCATTAACTTATATCCCCTCGCGGTAGCTGTGTGGTTAAAGGCGCTTCACTGTACGTCCTGATTTCTTGGTTCCTAGTTTCGCACCCGGGAGCCGACGAAATCATTATCAACTAAAATTCCCCTTCAGTTAACACATATGAAAATATATTAAATTCATGAGGTGCAAATTAGATATTAAAGGACATTTATAGCTTAATACATATATATGATGTGATCAGACTCATATATATATATATATATATATATATATATATATATATATATATATATATATATATATATATATATATATATTTTTAATTCTGAGGTTGCGAATTAGATATTAAAGGACATTTATAGCTTATGCATATATATGAATGTGATCAGACTCATATATATATATATATATTATTATATATATATATGTATATATATATATATATATATATACACATATATATATATATATATCTATATATATATATATATATATAATATATATAAAGCATAAAATTGTATTCTTAGGATGCCAACATCTTTTTCTAAAAGTTCCCACTTCCCTCAGTAGACGTTTCCTAAGCATCAGTATAAGGCAAACCTTTCATCCCCTGAGACAGATAAGGGAGGCTGCTATGTATTATTGCTATCCCGTTCAATAGCGCCTCCATCCCTTCCAGAGGCCTTTCCACGGTTGCTTAAGCAGCCAAGCCACCTTTGTTAAGATGTTGGCAATAAGTCGAGCGTTGAGACATTGTATTCCGGCATAACCTTTGACCGCCCAGACCATTTGACCTTTTCGTGAAACATTTACAGCGATGAACATCGAAAAAAGGCCTCGGGATACGTCCCTCCCCTCCCGGCTACTTCTCGGAACCCAGACAATTCGCCTTGACATTCACAATGAAAGCAAAGTTTCTCCACCGTCTCTGGATAGGCTGTTATAGATCGCCTGGTATAGCGTCCTCAAAGGAATGCAGAAGTATCTCTCTTTTTTTTTTCATGGTGTAGGCGGAAGGGTCTTGTAAGTAAGTATGTATATATATATATATATATATATATATATATATATATATATATATATATATATATATATATATATATATACTTACCTACTTACAAAACCCTTCTGCCTACACCATGAAAGAAGAAAGTAATAATGTGTATGTATGTGTTTGTGTACGTGTGTGTGGGTAATTGTAATAACCGCAATGTCCTATCAACCTTTTGATTTCTTCACACTGGATAAATTGTCAGTATACAGAGCCTAATACCCTAATGAAGACCTAAATCAAGAAATTCTGACGCACAGGCAAGATTCGAACCTGCATTTTCGTGAATTTTCTTCATTGGGCCCTAGGTCATTTTAAAAATGATCTAGATGTTTACATCTAGATCATTTTTTAACTTTACTAAGCTCTATGCTGTCTATTTGTAACGATGTCAGGATATATGCAGATTTTCTTATCCGATAGTTGGATTCTTAGGGAATTTTAACACTCGATGTTCCAGCGCCCTCTTATAGACGAACAATTAAGGGGATGACCTGAAAATAAAAGCAATCTCTTTGGTAGTGTGTGTTTTCTCCTTTATTTTCTCAGACGGTTAGACTTATTACATTGAAGGATGTGAGTTCTTGGTGGTGCTCACCATTATTGAATATACAGTTCTATTATTCCTCCACCAACCTTTTAAAATGTTAGGGATTTTTGAGTCAAGGGACTTGAATTGCCTGTTCATTCGTAGCAGAAAAATAATAGATTAGAAGATTCTGAACTAAAATAGAATGAAGTAATGAAAAATGGACTTACAGATAACATGAAGTATCGTGAATGACCTTGCTACACTTATATATCTCAGTGTTACTTGTCGTACTTATTATTAGGGAAGTTTTGATTTCTGTCTTTATGTGTGATATGCATTGCAAGATTCCGAAAGAAAAAGGAGAGCTAGCAGAATAAATTATCCATGGCCTGATATTCTCTTAATCGCAAGTTTTCCCCTTATCGTTCTCTTTGATATTGCGCACTTTCGCATAATTTTGCTCGCTTTCTTTATTATATTAATCTACTTTGGAAATTTACCCAGACAATACACCAGGAAATATAGGTGGCAACTGAAGGTGAAAACTTCATGTTTCACTTCATTGAGGAATTTTTCAAATGAGTAATAACCTGTGCATTATTCTTTATTAACGAATAAATAGATACACTTACAGATGTCCAATAGTTTTCTTTTTGAAACCTCCTGTAATGCAAAAAAAGAGAAAAAACTACAATAATCTTTGTATCCTATACTAATTAAAGGTTAACTTCACAACTCAATTGAGAACCTGAATTGAAACAAAAAGCCACAGAAACATTTGTCAGTTAAGGAAAATAGGCGAGCATGGGGAAGAATAAAAAAGAAAAAAAAAATCTGCTAGCTTCCCATGCCAATCAAATTTCTTCTTCTATTTGGATCTCTCTGAGACGAGCAATAATTTTCATGCCGCTTCCCCGTCACATTTGATCCCCGAAGCAGCGTACAATCTTTTCGTCCCTTCGCGAGCGATAGGAAAAAAAAGCCAGTGGAAAAATCATGAATGAGAAAAGTCAGAAATGACGTTCCTCATTTCAAAGGGCCGATGAATAGAGCAGCATAACCATCGCCAGAGGTCGGCCTCGAGGCTACATTACTGTAAGGTCGAAGGAGCAGCTTTCAGTCGAGGAATGGAGGGCGCAAACATAAGAGCCACCTACAACTAATCAAGAATGATCCTGGAGGGGAAGCTCACGCTCGAATGCCGTCACTGAATGCGGCAAGGGTGGAGAGATCACCTCAAGGAACCACTTGCTCTTTATTTTCCTTCGTTTGGGCCTTGTCGCTCGTTTATTTTTCTTCTCTTCCCTTTCTTCTTTCAAAGTGCTTTTTCGTGTTTCATTGTCATGAAGGCTTATTTATTTTCCTCTTGGATTATACCTTGGTTACGAAAGAATTTGCTGGGGTTGAATATTTTTATTTCGTTCTATGAACTCTAAGTAGGTTCTTATTATTTTATTATTATTATTATTTTTTTTTATTTTATTAATTATTTATTATTATTATTTTATTAATTATTAATTATTATTATTATTATTATTATATAAAAACTCAAAATCCATCGAACATGATGCTTGTACTACATAGGATGAGCACAGGACTTGTTTTGTCAGTCACTACTTTTCCTATATAGTTTAGGAATTTCCTAAAGTCAGTTGTTCTGTAAAGCTTGTTCGATGGATTACTTTATTTATCCTGAGCGTTCCCGAGCTGAAGGCTTTGTGGACTACTTTTCATTTTTGGTGGATAGTCGAAATCATTCAGTTTTGATGCAGATTCCGTTGTCTGTATGAAGCCTATCGAAACGTAAGTTTTTATTTATTCATTTATTTTTGTTTTTTGCACCGCTCGCAGTTCTCTTCATATGAAATATTTTGAGGCAGAGAGAGAGAGAGAGAGAGAGAGAGAGAGAGAGAGAGAGAGAGAGAGAGTGCATCGCTCGCAGTTCTCTTCATATGAAATATTTTGTGGCAGAGAGAGAGAGAGAGAGAGAGAGAGAGAGAGCCTGGTAAGAAAGAAAATAGGAGACAGAATTAGTTTTCAAGACGCAATATAAATCACGTCATCTGTAAAAGGAACTGATAGACACGAGAAGAAACAGCAAGAAATCCAATACCATCTTTCTGGGTATCTCATTGACAAAAATAGGTATCTTTTTAATGATACAAGTAGTCCCTGTTGTTCATGAATTACATCATTTTCCGTTGCCTTCTGTAAGAAAATTTATGGTGTGGTTACTTTGAATGTATTACACGACCTGGAATTTGGGGTACATTGAACAAATTCAGTATTATTATTTTTTTTTCATTCGTCGTAGACTAGAAACAAGTAGCAATTTTTAATGAGGTGCCCTCAGTAATTCAGATCATGGTATCTCTCAAGAATGATGTCGTGAGCAAAATAGCGTGGTTTGTTATTAGGTCATGCCATTTCTTTCTTGAATAAAATCTAAATTTATTTCATGTGAACTGATGCTTGTTAGTTTTCTGTATCAAGTGCTTATAATAGCTCTTCTTTATTGAGACGATAACTTCTTGTGTAGAGCCCTTCTCTGCAGAATTATTGTTTGATAATAATGCAGTTCCCTCAATACATGAATAAATTTAATAAACTGCCTAATTATTGCGACTACGCTTCTTACCCTCTGGTATAAGTTTTCGTGCTCAACTTTACTGAACTTGATAAATTTATCTTAAAACTGTTAATAATTTAAGCAAATTAAGTATATCTGGCATTAATAAGCATAATTGTAATGCCAGATTATGTGATTGATCTGTCCCTTTTCTGTACAGTGAGATAAAGCCTTGAATTGGTGATGCCAGGGAAATTTGAAGATCAAACGTTACAGATGTTCCTTAGTTTTAGCAGGAAATGGAAGTGCTGAAATTCTTTATGCTATTTCTTTGTCTGTGGAAGTGATGGGGAGATATGAAACTATTTGTGATACACACCTCGATTGTAAATTCTTATCGGGTAATGAAATAAGATGCTCCTTAATACTTATATCACGACATATGACTTAAGTGTATTGATGCTGATGTTAAAGAGCGTTAAAATATTTTCACTGATGTCAATATAGGGAGGAGCTTAAATTCTGCATTTACTGCTTTTGAACATCTCTCTTGTTAGTTGCAGCAGGAAATGCGGAAAATCATAAGTTGCAGCCGGAAATGCAGAAAATCATTAGTTGCAGCCGGAAATGCAGAAAATAAAAAAACCGCAGTTGTCATATGTCTTTGAAATATTGAATACTTGTAAATAATTTAGGTCTCTAGTAAAGCTGCTTCAAAGTCCAATGTTTGATAAGAATTGTAAATTCTTATCGGGTAATGAAATAAGATGCTCCTTAATACTTATATCACGACATATGACTTAAGTGTATTGATGCTGATGTTAAAGAGCGTTAAAATATTTTCACTGATGTCAATATAGGGAGGAGCTTAAATTCTGCATTTACTGCTTTTGAACATCTCTCTTGTTAGTTGCAGCAGGAAATGCGGAAAATCATTAGTTGCAGCCGGAAATGCAGAAAATAAAAAAACCGCAGTTGTCATATGTCTTTGAAATATTGAATACTTGTAAATAATTTAGGTCTCTAGTAAAGCTGCTTCAAAGTCCAATGTTTGATGCTGGGAAAGGGCTTCCTTATTTATGCTAAAAAGTAATGCTTCTAGATTTCTGTTGTTCTATTTTAATTCGAAAAAAATAACTCCTGGCTTTTGTGCACTGCATTCAACCCAAGGTGGTGGTAACCTACAATGGACGTCTTCTCTCTCTCTCTCTTTCTCTGTAGGAAGCAGTAATCTTCCTCGTTTATGACATTGCAACATCTTTAATGTGCTCTCGATTGTAAGCCCTACCACCCTTCCTGATCAATTTTGGAAAGTGCCATATGCCATTCTTCAGTACAGTTAATCTCTATTGGTGACATTTTTTTTTAATTTCCACAGAGATGTATACTCATATCAAGCGATCTTTATTAATTTTGTTACTGTTCAGCCGACTGTTCACATTTCTACTTTCTATTGTTCATAAAATATGTCCTCTTCATGAAATATCTTATTTAGACAGTTTGTTCAAACTGTTCTAGGTTTTCGCATGTGAGGTTCAACACTACACAGTTTTATAGAAGCATTGTTTGAACTCTGACTTAATTACCAAATTACCCTCCACCTAGGATATGGTCGTAAAATTCAGGTATGCCATTCATTTTAGTATTTGAGACTCCAGTCGACCAGGCCTCCAAGTATACAGAATTTTATAATGTTCAGTGAGTTTTCTTGTTATATGACCAGTTTATTGTATTTAAAGGATGAATTACTCGTCCTGTGCATTTTTTTCCAACGTTTGTTGATTCAGTTAAGTTCAAGGAAATCATAACCTGTAATCTGTCTCAAGTATCTCCTTACCTTATGGGCCTAATCTTTCTGTTATTCATTCTGGTTCACTGAACCTTATTAAGTTGAAGTAATTTGCCTCAAAAAAAGATTCTTGTAGCCAGGACATCCTATTCACTTAACAGAAAGGTTATGTCGTCTCGTAATGGAGCAAGATTATTGATATACATTTATTACGGAGGTTAGCCAGATATCGTTCCTTTTGTTTTAAAAAATATGTACCCATATACAAGTGGACACACCCAAACAATTATGAATATTTTTCATTACTTGTTATATATTTTTAGAGATGCACTAAAACAAAAGAATTTCATGCTTTTCGTTTGGCACAGGTCTCTTACAGATAAGGTTTGACGGACAAAATTGTCCTAGTAATCATTTATGCTAAACCTTACTGAGAATTCCTGAGTGCTTTCGAGATTGTAATTCCCCAATTGATGTTATTAACTTTATGCGAGAAAAGTGCAGTCTCTTCTTAAAACAAAAGCGCAGTCTCTTCTATTGCAGGAGATAGATTAAATTGCTCATTCGCCCGTGTAATATTGAGTGCGCATGCACTGGTATATCATTTTCAATCAGCAGTTCATATTTTGTAGTTTAGTAAGATCTTTTTAACTCGTCTTCAATATAAACATGATACTTAGCTTGTGTGTAGACTTTATTTTCCGAGAACTCTGAAAGTGCAGTAAAGGAATTCATTATTGAGGTGTGAAAGTAAGCTCAAATCGTTGTGAAACTAATACATTGCTGAGAGAAACTTGAGGGCGAAGAATAACAGTTACATTTGTTCATTTTTCATAATTTCTTTTGCGATTCGTCACTCGTCTGGCGTTGTCTGAAAAAAAAATGTTCAGATGGTTTCTTTCATTCAATACGTATAGATTTCAAGAGTGAATATTATTTACAGTTGCATCCACGTTTATTTGCAAGATACCCTTCCTGCTGACTGGGGTCATCTGTGGTACAACTGTCCTAAAAGTCATAATGAATGTGGTTCCAGATTCGAAAAGAAAGATTCTTTATATCATATTACAAGTGGCCTTTGAAACACGTAAACTGGCGATTAATCGATAAACTTGGTCACCAGGTAATTTCTCGCTGCAAAGTGAACTATGACTTAACCTTAAAATTGCTAAAAAAAAAACACACAAAATGAAATCAGGCCTGTAGATGTAATGAGATTAATCTCAACTTATGAATGAAAAGGCCATTATTATTGTGTGTAATATTTTTAACACAATACAGTAACTGAAAGTTGTTCTGATTTTCTACTGATTATTTCCGTCACGATTGTTTCATTCACTTATGTTGGAAATGGCACCAATTACCAAAACGTCAAATTTAAATGATAAAGACTGAGAAACACATTGCGTTTGTTGTTGGCTCAAGTTTTCTTCTTCAGTCCGATTTTTTATATCTCCCTAATCATGTCGAATTAGATCTCCTTATTTTGTATGATGGGTTTTGGGATTACAGATGTCCTTCGCATACTATATATTCAGCGGAGGTGTTCATTGAAATTAAATGATCTCCATTATCAATTTATTTTCTCTTCTAAATCTCGGTTGTTTTGGTATATAATAATTTGAATTTTCACAGTTAGCTATTTCGCGAAATCCATTGTACGAGAAATAGAAAGATTTGCTTTAGCCTTAGTCATAGAATTACCTTACATTATTTTGCGAAAAAAAATTCATTAATAGAAGTTGTTTTTGCTTGTGCTTTCAACAGCATCGTATAAATAGGTGTTCCAATATTTAATAGCATCGTATAAATAGATGTTCAAATATTTAACAGAATTTAGTCAGATAATCAAAACAGATATTCATCTTGGTAATGCCCGAAGCATTTTTCTGCTGAGAGGTAACAGGAAAACGTATGTGCTCGTATTCGCTTATATACAAAACACGCTCATTTCCATATCTGCTCTCGTAATAAACCATGCAGGAAATCACACTGCTAATTGCCATTTCCGTGTCGCTTGCTTTCGAACGCCCACTGGATATCAAGACAGTCATTCTCATTTCGGTACATTCGTAACTTTTATTTTTTCTCTTTTTATTCACATAATTGAATGACTGATATTTAGCTGTACATATAAGTGATGGATTTTTCTTTCATACCGCTTACATTTTCTTGTAATGATAGCTATTTTTCGTTATATGTGTGAATAGCAAAGGCTCATCAACTTGATGAATGCATATCAGAAAAATATTTTACAAATATATTTAAATACCGCAGGGTTGCAGCTGCATGTGATCTTAAGCACAAAACATTTCACTATAATGAACCCATTATCATGACCGGTATATTAGTTGTGAATAACAATTGGTTCGAAGGTGAAAATCCTGTGATTATAAGAATTTCACCCCAACAAATGCTTGAAAATGTTTATGTAAAAGCGTTTGATTTATGGGGGTGAGGAGGGGGGGGGGGAACGGGATTACAGTAAAACTGTTATGAGGAGCGGCTTCCTCCGGCGTTAATCGATTTCTAAGCTTCTTTCACAGTGAACGAGTTTCAAAGGTGACGTCTCAGAATTCCATCCGACTTTAGCATGTTTTATGATGGAAATCTATGCAAATATTTAATCCCCCTGACTTTGATCCTTGGGTGTAAGCGACGGCTAATGGCCCTCACGTCTGTTAACCTTTCATTTGTTAACTCGCCACGTGTGTACACAAATATATAAATATATATATATATATATATATATATATATAATAATATTAATATAATATATATTATATAAATATTATTATTTATCTATTTATTTATTTATATATATAAATGGATGTATGTGTGTGTGTGTGTCATATACACTTTGAATCACAATGAGCAATTTCAACCAAACTAGGTATACATATGACTTTCCATCTAGAAGAGAATACTGTGGAGGGAATACATCACTGGCACTAAAGGGGGCAGGGTGTTTGTGGGAAGGAGATGGAAAGGGGTGAGACATAAAAAATAACTGAAAACAACGGATATTAGTGTCTAATCCATAGTTTTTGAGGTTGCTGAGATGAATAGTGACACTCCCAATGGTCTTCAAGTCCAAGTCAGCTCTAATAGGAAGGGGAGCCCGAGAATGGGTGGAAAGGGGATGACATGTAAAAACAACCAAAAACGACAGATAGCAGTGTCTAATTTCTAGTTTTCAAGATGAATAGTGGCATTCCTGATGTCCTTTAAGTCTAAGTTCAGTCTGATAGGATGGGGGCATGTGGTGTGGGAGGGCGGTTACATGTGCAAATAATAAAAGAAAAAGGGATTAGTGAGTAACCCATAGTTTTTGAGGTCGCTGAGATGAATTGTGACATTCCCGATGCCCTTTAAGTCAAAGTTCAGCCCCGATAGGAAGGGGGGGATACAAGTGGAGAAAAATTAAGATGTCAGAAATGACTGATATTAGTGTCTAATCCATAGTTTTTGAGGTTGCTGGGATGAATAGACACTCTTGCAATGTCCTTCAAATCCAAGTTCAGGCCCAATAGGAATAGGGGTGAGAAGTGGTGAAACATAAAATGTCAAAA